>NW_027370034.1:0-38687 GCF_046119375.1 Phyllobates terribilis
AATTGGGCGCTCGTCAAAAGAAACATGAATGCTCTCCTCCACCTTTCTTGTACGCTTGTTAAGCACCCTGTAACACTTACTGGAAGAAGCATATCCAAGAAAAAACAGCCTCATCGTTTCTAGCATCAAATTTACCTAGGTCATCCTTACCATGTAAGTAGCCGGCTTTAACTGTTTCTGACGCGCGCTGCCACTCTCTGTGCCACTTGCACTGATCAAGAACACATTAAACACGTGCTCCTTAGTTGCCAGCCTTCTATGCGCGTCGCTTGTATAGAAAGCATTTTCTTCGTCCTTTTAAGTCGTCCTCCCAGTTAGACTCCTTTCAGCTTGATTAATTCAGCTCGCCTGATCTCGCTGAACATTATTGTCACCAATGCTTTAAGCGACCTTCAAATCACTTCAAGCTACCCTCGTCTTGCCTTGAACTCTGCATACATTTTGAGTTCCAAATAAAACGTCTAAGTTTGATCTCATCAAAACTAAGGAATATAGTTAAACTACCTCAGCTTTACTAACAAGAGTGTTCTTAAGTCATGGTATAATTTGAAATTTTAAAATAATCAATGTTTTTATCGATGATAATGCTTCGTCTATTTTGCATGTGCTGATCTGGTTTAGGAACTTGAATGTTATTAGCCGAATTTATTGAACCTTATATTGTTGTTTTCCGTTGAGATAGTAACTCTTTTATACTTGGATACGGTGGATGTTGTAATCTAAGTTATGCAATCAAGGAAATTTTTATTTGAATGCTGCATTCTATGCAGCGTGGGGATTTCCGTTTCACCAAAAGGGAATTTTTGTCCTCGGAACGAGAACGAGTCACTGGTATTTTCTTTAAAATATAAGCTAAGTAGTTAGAACGGCAAAGTCAAAAAAAAAAAAAAAAAAGACCAAGTCTGAGTGTTTTGGGACGATCCGAGGAGATCTAAAAAACCAAAAAGAGGATAGAAGTCTTTTCTGATTATAGGTTAATAAAAGGAATTTTTTTTAATTAGGAGACAATTCTTTAAGTTTTTCTCATTACAAAGTTAGAAGAATAATAAGGAGCAGAGGACACGAAACGCGCATCATTTTTCGCAAAGTCCTGATATAATTATCAATACGTTACATAAGTTACATATGTGAAATCGTCAAGATGAAAGTTGCATGGGGTACAATGATTAGGGACTCTATTGAAAAATAGGTGAAATCGTCAATGAAATTATTGGAACACTTAAAGTTTTATGGTTTTCCTATTTAATTTTCTAATTTTTTAATCATTTGGAGTGTTATAGGGCATTCAAAAAAGAAATGAGAAGTTGTTTCAAGATGAAAGTTGCATGGGGTACAATGATTAGGGACTATATTGAAATATATGTTTAATCTCTCTATAGTTGGAAGACAATCAGAGAGTGCCTTCCACAGAAAGTTTTTATTTTGGAGGTAATGCAAGATTCCACATTTTGTTGAAAATATCCGAGTTAGGGCTGATGGAATTTTTATTGGTTAATTCTATAGCGCTCTTAGTACTGAATTCACCGGAACTTGATAGTTTCCAAATTTGTTTATCTTCTGTATCTGATGAAGGGATACAAATTTTTATGATTTGATTAACAACGGAAATGGGCAAAATAGTTGCAAGTTTTAATGGGTCCCAACTTCTGTTAGCATTAATAAATTATGACACTGTTATATTATGATTATGAAGAATTGAGTTGAAATAATCTTTAGTCTTAATATTATCCACCCAATTGTCGTTCCAGAAGTTAATACTCTTACCATTACCGACTATCCAAAATAATCCATCTTAAAAATTTTCTCTTAAATGTAGGAGACGTCCAAATTGCCATGACTGTTTTGATTTTTTATTGTAATTGAGGATGTTTTTGTTTTTGAGATATTTTTTTGTTATGAGTTTAATCCAAGTATTATTATTGTCTGTAATAAGTTTCCAAAGGAGTTTCATCTGGAGATATATATTAATATCTTCCGCCTTATGCAATCCTATTCCACCTTGATTTTTAGGTTGACAAATTGAGTCCCACGAGATAAGTGATCTTGGAGTGTATTTGTTCCATGAGAGTTTCTTGTTAATGTCATCAATTTTGTTATGAATTCATGTAGGCAGGTAGAAACTTTGAGTTAGATAATTTGTTTGAGATAGGAGATTAGATTGAATTAATATCGAGCGCTCAGCTTGTGAAAGAGAATTGGCTTTCCAGTTTGATAATTGATTTTGTTATTTTGTTATTGTATAATCGAAACATTCATTTTCAACTTTTCCAGCTAGGATTGGAATTTCCAAATATTTTTCCATAGAAGTTGTTATCCTAATCTGAAGTTCAGATGCTATATTGTTTCTATTTTATTATTGAGTATTTATTGAAAATTGAATCGAACTCTTATCGTAGTTTATTTTTAATCCTGAGATTTGAGAAAAGTGATCCAAGGTACATTTCATGAACTTGGCATTAGTAATATTAGCGTTTGCAAAAATGATAGTATCGTACGTGAAGCTAAGGAATGGAATACTTGCATATTTTGATACCTACTTTATGATTTCTTTTTAAAGATTCTATTGTCAGAAATCTAGCTAAGTATTCCATAACTATAATAAATATAAAAGGAGCAATAGGATCTCCTTGTCTTATACCACATTTTGGTTTGAATATCGGTCCAGGTTCATTATTGACTAAGACAGAGAAGGATGAAGAAGAAATACATTTCATTATTAAAGCAGTCCATTTATCCGAGAATCCAAAAGAAAGCATCATTTTTTCTATAAAAGGCCATTGAATTTTGTCATAAGCTTTTTCCATATCTATTTTAATAGCCATCCATCCTCGGTTGCCTTTTTTCTTTTTATGAAAAGAGTTGAAAATTTCTTGTGCTATTAAAATATTATCCAGGATTAATCTATCTTGTACAAAGGCACCTTGAAGTGGGTTTATAATTTTCGTGAGAAGTGGTTGAAGTTTATTGGACATTAATTTCGTAATGATTTAATAAATAGTGTTACATAAGCTAATTGGAAGATAGTGATTGATAGATTTTGGTTCATTCGTTTTGGGGATTAGAGAGATGAAAGAATGAGTTAATTCGTTAAGAAGGTTTCCACTATGAAAAAAAGCTTGAACTGATTTGATAATAGAGGTTTTGACAATAGACCAATAAGCTTGGTAGAATTCGGCATGGAATCCATCAGGACCACAAGTTTTGTTTTTGGTAAGTTTTTGATAATATTTTTAATTTCAACTTCCGTAGGATTTTTTATCAATAAAGAATTATCTTCATAGGAAATTACAGATGGAATTATTTCAAAATCTTGAGGGTTTAGTGTATGAATATGTTGTGGAAGAAATCTTTTCTTTTAGGTCCTTAGTAATTGCTTCTTCGTAGATGTTTGGTTATTATGTTGAATCCCACCTAACAAGGTGTAACAAGTGATTTTTTGCTTGAATACTCTTTGTTTAGCGACCTGTTGGAAATATTTAGTATTTTTATCCATATGGTATGAATTCTGGATTTTCCTCTTTGTGTCCAATAAGCATGTTGAAAGGAAAGTAGGACATTATATTAATTTGATATACTATGAAATTTGTTAAGGTAGTATGTGTTATTAGAATTTTTTAAAAGCTCATTTTGAATATTAATTAGGTTTGCTGAATTTTGGATTAATTTATTATGATTATTGTTAGTGAATTGTTTTTTCCATGTTTTTGAGAGCTGCTTTAGTTTTCTTTGTTTCATATATAAGTTGAACATGAAAGAGCCTTCTTGGTTAACTGACCATGCATTTTTAACTAGATAAATATATTGAGGGTGTTCAATCCAAGCATTTTCAAATCGAAAAGGAAATGTTTTAAATTCCGTATTATTTTCAAATTTTAAGATTATACAACAATGGTCAGATGTGGTGAAGGTAAGATGAATCATCTCAATAGATTTATACCAGCTATTAAATATTTGTTGAGCCATGCATGTATCTTATTTTTCTAGAATGGTTGACGAAAAGTTACAAGATTTTCTCCATGTATAAGAAAAACCTTTAGAAGGGATTGTAAGTAATCCAAAATCATTCTTAAGGTCCTAAATTCTGCGGAATCTATGCTGGTCAGGGATACAGCCTCCCCATTTATCCAATATACAAGAAATTTCATTAAAATCTCCCATAATGAGGAAAGGGAGATTAGATTTAGATATTTTCCAATAATTTTTGTCCCAAAATTCGTTTTTATAATTGGCATTAGATGGTGCATAGATAAAAATCATAATGAATTCGCAATTGTTGTTTTTAAACTTGACAATAATAATGTTATTTTTATTATAACAAACTGTGAAGAAATTAGAATTAATGGAATTAGAGATAAGCAGCCAAAGACCACCTTTAGTTTGATCTGCATGAGTTATATAAATATTTTTTATTCCTAATTTATGAATAAAGTTATTATTAGGAATGTTATTGGATTTAGTTTCCGCTAAACAAAAAAATGTCTAGGAGGTTTGATCTTTTAATGAATGATATTTCGTTCCAAAAATCAGTTCGTCTTGTTCCCCGACAATTCCAATAAGCAATATTCATATAATAAAAATGATTTGTGTGCTATCTAAAAGGTGTCGCACGACACATCACGAAGGATACCCGAAAGTATCAATTTTATAATGGATTGTGTAACCAGAAGGTTACCTTGAGGTATCAGATATGATTTTTGGATTTGGGAAATAAATGAGAAAATATAAGATATATGCTAGACTACATAATATATGGAATGTAGAATAAATGCAGATATAACATATACTACTATCACATTCATGATTCAGGATATTATATATATACTTCTTATTAAAGAAATTCAGATTTGACATAAATCTTACAAATAAACCATGGTGAGGCACGTGGCAAAAAAGGAGGATAATGAAATGTCTCAGCCTGCTACTCAAACAAGACGCAAAGAGAGGGATGGGCACGCGTATGCTGCATGAAACTCTACAGGGAAAAATAAGCATGCCTTGGACCGATATGCAGTAGCCGATAAAATCTCATCGGAAGTGCAGATAGTCACAATCGAAATTGTTGTCGTCACATTGGAAGAGAAATCCGTCGGAGAAGCCGATTCTCCATCGCCAATAAGGACCGCATTCCCACCAGAAGATGAAAACCAGCATGGTCCCAAGGAAGAACAGCATAAGCAAACCAGAGCTGAACCCAACCCGATGGCCTGCTTGAGATCGGAGAAAATCAGCGATGAAGGAAGCTCTCTGCAATACAAAACGGAACTTCCAAATCAGTATTAACCAAAGGAAGGAACTGGAAACAATCCACAAACTACAGATTATCAAATTATTTGAGACAAAGTTTTCTTCGGACAGCAGCGAAAGAACAAACCTCCCAGTTGAAAGTCCGAACATCACTCCGTCGGAAATTGCAAAAAAATTAGGAGTCCCATTAATCCATTTGAAATTCGAATAGAAACTCGTAAAAATTAGGTAGAGTTCTAGCTCACTATCTTCAATACAGAGGATAATGAAAATATCAAAGTGAATATCACTAACCTCAGTAAACAAGATTCATTCATTTGTAAGCTAAATTTCCCAAAATTTGGATTGAATTTTATTAATGTCATATATACCTGTTGGTAGAAATCAAAATCCCCAAAAATAAATTTGTTTTCTATTCGATTCTTTTGAAACCTAGTGATGAAATTGGAACCGATAACATTTGAGAAGAAATTAAAGATAATGATTCTATCAATTCTTACATAAACTACGATATATCTAATCTAACATAGATTACCATAAATATTAGAGGAAAAATATTACTGCGTTGAAAAGGGTTGGTCAACAACCATGTAGAAGGGTTCCAATAAGAACCAAAGAACTTTAAAAATTGAGATAGATTAAGGAAAAGAAGGAAAAGAAGGAGAAGAAAGACATATCTGGTTAAGAGATTGAATTGCAGGGAGAAGAAACCAATTGAATTTGCTAAGCACCACTGCGACTCCACGCCCTGCCGTTGTACACCCCAGAACCACCGATGAACCCCCAGGAGAGCCCCCGTCCGTAGCCGAGACAGAAGACTCAATGGACGCCACCGCAGAGAGAAGATGACTGCCGCCGATCGCACCAAAGAGGCTACTACCCCCTCCAAACTCTATTCAAACCCTAGGAGAGCTTCTCTCACTAGAGTCTCATCCACGAGCTCGATTGGTTATTGTTAGAGGATAGAAGTTACAAAATATGCGGGAACTGAAGCCACTCAATGTCCCTTCCTGAATCCAGCCGAGCGCAGTATCGTTGAAGATTTTGAGCCAAAATGATCTTTTCATGCGGGCCTTGATTTTAAAAGATGGGGTCACTTTGGAGTTTTTGTTTGGTATGCCCCACCAACGATGCATAGTCTATCTAGTTTTTGGAATGTGTTGAATGTGGTAATGAATGGGTCATTGGGATCTACTTTCTTATGTGGTGATTTTAATTGCATTCTTTGAATGGAGGACCGTACCGGGGGTTCGTATCTTCTTCATTGGGACTCGAGGATATTCCAAGATCTGATTGATAACCACGGTATCATTGATATGGGTTTCTCCATATATGTTTTTACATGACCGGAAGGCTCGACCACCGACCAATATGTTTCCAAACGTCTTGACCGGGCTCTCATGAATATGGATGCTTTTCATTGACCTAATTCTTGTGTGCTTCATCTTACTAAGTTCGAATCCGATCATGCTCCATTACTACTTTGTTTGAAGTTGCATGCGGGTCTAAGGGTTAACCAATGACCTTTTTGTTATTGATGCGGAATGACTTTTGCACCCTTACATTATCCCCTTCACCCAAAGTTCTTGGTAATACAACCATCCTACCAACATTGCTCTTAAAGAACTTCAAGGTACGATTAAGTGTTGGAATAGAAGGGTTTTTGGTAACATCTCCGAGAGGAAGAATAGAGTTAGGGCCAAATAGCCTTGGTGCAAAATGATATTGATTGTGGGTGTTCAGATGAGTTGATTAGTACGGAGAATGAGCTCCAAGCGAAGTTGGTGGAAGTCCTTTACCAAGAGGAGGTTCTTTGAAAGCAAAAATCTAGGGAATCTTGGCTTCGGGAAGGTGATAGAAACACTTATTTCTTCCATCTATCCATGCTTATTAGGAGACGTGGTAACCGGGATCCCGCCTTAATAATTATGATGGTGATTGGGTTTCAGATCCATCTGAGCTTGAGCTACTTGTGGTTGATCTTTTTGAGAGCATTTACACTATCCGGCCCGGTGACATGTTCCCGATCTCTACTTCTTACAACCGTTTTCCACATCTTGATGGGACGGAGTTGGAGGCATTGGAGGCGGGATTTAGTGACGATAAGATCCTCATGGTGGTTAAGAAAATGGAGGGTTTGAAAGCACCCGTACCCGGAGGCATCCAACCAATCTTCTACCATAAATGTTAGGAGTCGGTTGGTGGGTCGGTGATCAAGGCGGTTAGGTGGTTTTTTGCTAGCCCTGCCCTTCCTCCCGAACTAAACAACACTTTCATCTCCCTCGTCCCGAAGACGATCAACCCAGATAAGGTATCGCTCTTCCATCTTATTCGTCTTTGGAAGGTTTAATATAAGAATATCACTAAAATTTTCACTACTCGGTTGCAAAGAATTTTACCTAAGTTGATTGGTTCATCTCAAGATAGCTTCTTACCCGAAAGATTAATTACCAAAAACATTGTTCTTAGACAAGAATATATTCACTCCAAAAAAAATACCGATCTCTTGGTCTGGTGATTCTGTTGATAACAAGAAACTAACTTACATGGTTTCTCCGAGGAAGTTACCATCGATTTTGTCAAACCGGCGAGCGTGGTCAATGCAACAGGGCTAAATGGTGATCATGATACGCCTGCGTTAAAGAATATGAGTACTAGGGAGTGTTTGGCTGCTCCCACATGACGTGTTATGCGGAAAAGGAAAATATGAATCCACTGCAAGGTGTGGTGGAATCCGTCCTTAATTGTCGTTTGGAACGCAAGATCAATTCGAAGAAAGGTCAGATTGCTCGTAAATTGCACAAATTGGATTTTGTGGAAGTTAACCGATCACAAACCTATCAAGTCAAGACCGAAGAGATCAAATCGGAACTTGATAGGTGATGGACATTTGTCCAAATTGGGGGAGTTCTGGAAAACCTATTTCGATTGAGAATATGAACCAATTTGTCAACACCGCCTGGACTGATTTCAATCCGTATATCATTGCTAAGAGGAGTGGGGTGTGGATCTTGAAATTTGACAATCAGGAACAGATTGATAGGGACATGGTTAACGGCCCTTGGCTAATTATTGATCGAATGCTTGTAGGTTTGCAAAAATGGGTGTCAGGTATGAAAAAGACTGGTCTAGTTTCACTTCTCTTCCTGCCTGGGTTCGACTAAAAGGTCTGCACTCTATGTTCTATTCTAAACAATTGTTGAGTGTGATCGGTAGTACCATTAGAAAACCAGTTGGGATGGATGATGAATCAACATGTGGAGGTGACATTGAATTTGATAGATTGCTTATTGTGGTCCCAGTTGAGGATATTCAGAGGGAATAGGTTATACTGATTTGGACGGATGGAGAAAATCACCACCAAAAAACTGATATCAATGGTTACCCTAGGTTTTACTGCAATTGTGGTGTGTTAGGGGACGATGTTGATAAGTGTATACATAAGAAGATGCAGAAGGCTACAGGGGATGGTGGTAATATTGTTGATATGGGACACTGTTTTCGGGAAGCAAGTAAGGCTGTGGATTTTTTGACGTCGAATAAGGTCAACACCAACACCTTCCAAGTCGCGATCAACCTAGCCTGTAATAATATGATTGAGGATTTGGCTTCAAGAAGAAGTGAGTTTTTGTCTCTTCAACACTCATCCTCATCGGTGCGGGATTTCTTTGCAATCATCTTTGTAGATGATTTAGTCCTTTCACTAGATTAGGTCTTTGGTTTACTTGTAAAAAAAATGTGATTGAGAATGATAAGACTGCACTTACTGGAATAAACACAACTGCTAGTGCTGCAAGAAGTGTTAGTTAGCTAGAAATTATATCACTAGCTATTGATGAAATTCAGAAGAAGGATGTTAGAGTAACTAGATCCATGTAGCGATGGTAACGAGGCAAGTTTGGGGTAGGGAGGGCACTCCACATCCTCATCCTCGATTAAGAAATAAATCTCCATCCCCATCATCATTCCCGACCGGGTATCAAAATCAATCCCTATCCTCATCCTCATTGGGGTGGGGACAGGACGGGGATCCTCATCCCCGTTTATTATACATATAAGTTAAAATATTTTTGATATATATAAATTTCATTAAGGTATAATCTATGTAGACTAAAAATTACAGACATATTATCTTAAAGGAAAATAAGATTTTACCACTAAAATAACATAAAAATCTAATATATAGATATATTAATTTTAAAAAAGTGTCATTTTTCGAAGATCACCGCGGGTGCCCCCATCGGGTGCGGGAACGGGACGGGGACCTTGATCCTCGTCCCCGTCTCCATCCCAGTTAACGTTTTAAAATAATACCCATCCTAATATCCATCCCCGTTAAATCCCCGAAAAATACCCATCTCCATCCTCGTAGCGGGTTAACCCGGCGGGGATCCGGGAATCCCTGTCTCGTTGCCATTCCTAGAGCCATGGTTTTAGAAAGTAGGAACATTGGATATGAGTAAAGATAAGATGCAAGATGTAATGGATGTGGGTAACCAGAAAAAGATTCAGAATTATGGTTATAGCTCTACCTACGCTCCATGCGGGCCAGAGATTTGAGCTTAAAATAGGGATAGTATATCTACTATCCAAATTCAGCGGCTCCACGCCAGAGGATCCCATCCAACACCTCAAGGAATTCGTGGAGGTGTGTGTCAACATGTGACTATCGGATGTGGACGAGGAGCAGATGAAATGAGATCCTTTCTCCTTCTCCTTGAAGGACGTTGCGAAGGATTTGTATCACACCCTTGCACCAGGTAGTGTTACGAATTTGGTGGACATTAAGTTATTTCTAGAAAAATACTTTCCCTCCATCAAATCCAATGCTATTAAGAAACAAATATGCAACATAGAGCAAGAGGGAAATGAATGTCTTTATGACTACTTGAAGAGATTCAACAAGTTGATCAAAACTTGCCCCTACCATGGATATCAAGACCACGACTTGGTCTTATACTTGCACATCGGTTTTAACGAGGATGACCGGTGTACGGTGAACGCAACCTGTCAGAAAACATCCTCGACCAATCACATTCGGAGGCCACGAAAATATTCCCTACACTAGCGAATGATTCAAGACAATACAATGGGTGAGAAAGAAGAAATGTGTCTACCACTACTCAAGCTGAGTCCGACAAGTGGTGTTGCTCAAAGAGAAAATCAAGAGACTCAAGCTCCAGGGCACATCTCACCAAGTAAATGCATGTGAGGCATACTGAGATGATCCCACGGGCACGTGTCCATCTATCCAAGAGGAGATAAATGCGGTAAGCTTCCAACATGGTACGCCAAGGCCTCCCTATCAAGGCCAAAGCAACCAACCATGGAGGAACGACCCCAATCTTAGGTGGAATAGCACGGAAAATCAGCTAAATCCTATTTGTTGTCAAAATCGTCAATCTTATGACGAGAGTATTTGAGCATAGCTACGAGCAATATCGATCTGCAAGGTGGGCTCAAACAAGTCACAATTGTTGTCACCATAAATGACTCGGTGAGCACATTACAACAACAAGTGAGTCACATTACCGACACCATAGGGCAATTACGACAACAAGTTTTGGGGCGTCTACCATCCCAAACGGAGAAAACCCCCGACATTCGCAATGTGAGTGTTTCAGACTTGTATAGTGATGTTCTTGATGAGGAGGAGAAGGATGTTGAGGAGAAGTACGAGATGCCAAGCTTTGATGAGCTCGTTGAAAAAGAGGAAAAATCGGACCGAGACCTCATCGGCGCCCGCCGACAGGCCATCGGCGCCCGGCGTTGCCCAGGCAAGACAACCTCAGAGTACAGAAAGACTTTGGTTCCCGTGAAAAAGATATAGGTATCCGCTGAGCGGAGGATCCATAATTTGGAAATTTTGGCGAACAAAATATAGAGCTCATTGCCGTCCGCTGACAGGCCATCGACCCTCGCCGATCAGAGGAGGCAAATACTGATTTGAGTTTCGAAGAACACAAACACCTCGTCAGGGCCCACCGACAGTCCATCGGCGCACTCCAATCTCTTGGTGAGGAATTTGAAGCTGCTATGCCTTAATTAAGTATGGTCATGGCGTTATGGAATGGTCGGTTCCCAACTAAGAAATCTTCTGGTAAAGGTAAAGATCCTTTTGGCATTGCTAGCCAAGACTTAAAGGAAAATGATGATAGCCCGACTACTCTATGTCAAGAACTTCGTAAGATGCGCCCAAACCTCAACAACTTAGAGAAAGATGTCGCGACTTATAGAGTGACATATGGGGCTAAACAAAAGGAAGAAGAGAAACTCCAGACAGAAGAGTCCTGCATTCGCAAAGAACCTCACAAACACCGGGTATACATTGAGTTGATGGAGAAAGAATTCGGGTATGAGTGCAAGGACCCAAACTACTTTAGGAGGAAATTGGGAGACGAGCTTGAACTTGATTCAGGTGACCGAGGTTCTATTCTAGGTGTAAGAACCCACGACGATGGATATGAGCTCAGAAATTCTAATTTCAGTGACGAGACATCACCTAATGATTGCCCACGTCTTAACTTCGAGAGTGACGAATCGAATGATGTGCCCCATGAACCACTCCCATGCCTCAGAAATACTTATTGACGAATCATTATAACCAGCAAGTCCGGAGACAGTATTTTGTCACACCCGAGAAACCATCACAAGCCACTTGAGCTAAATATTTCCTCTTTAGACAACGATGAGGTAGTGGATTGTCAGGAAAAGAAGGAGTCCCATGTAGATGAGATGTCATATGAGGAGGAGTTGTCATCAACTCTCAATGTGTTGGAAATGTACGAGACGAGGAGGATTTTGATTGAGGTGTTTAGCGACGTCGAGGAAGGTTCTCCCCTCTACATAGAAATGATGACAAGCCCGATCACAATGCGTATTCTAAATGATGACAAGCGCTCAAATGGAGGAAGAAGAATGTAGAACACATGCCCACAAAGGAGGAAGACCCGGGATGTTCACCAATCAACGTTGGGAAAATAGATATCGATCGAGATCTTGGTGCATCCATTAATGTCCTTCCCTCTTATTTATATTATGATCTCGGTCTATGCCCAATGCAAAAGCGGTAAGTAGGGGTCAAATCCCACAAGGAGTTATGTAATCAATTCTTGTGTGTTTAATCTAATTAACTTAAAGTAACCAAAACGGAGGAAAAGTAACGATTGAAACTAGCTAACTAAACATAAGAAAGCAATATAGGCAAGCACTTTGTTCATCAGGCATTCAGACTACGAAGATATATGTTTGATCCTTGACTTCTTAATATAATCAGGTTCATTTTCTAAACTATATATTCAGGTTGTCCTAATTCATGTTCTAATTAGTTAATAAACTAACTCTTCCTATTAACCCTTACCTCCAGATATAACCCTGAAACTATCAAAGGCTAATATGTAGGCAGCATGAAGTTCATGAATAAATAGAAGCGTGCAACACCACTTGGCTACTAACACATCATCATTACCCACACAATCCCAATTCCAACTAGTTTAGGCAATTGATTTTCCACCATATGGAAAGACAATCCAACTCGGACAAGCCAGACCTAGCAGTATGAAATAGATCTATAAACCTAGGTAGCTAATCTAGATAAACAAATCATAATCAATGATAAATAAGTGCAAGAGAATGAAAAAACTCATAAAATATATATTATTAGAACCAAGGAAAAAGTCTACAAACCCATAACTCCGCAGGCTTCCACCTGGAGAACAAAGCTAGGAGACTACTCGCTCCTCATTCTAATAAAACCTAATTAGTGTATTGATTATTGCGTAATTGGATAATATATATGGAGACAAAACTCTCATCTATTTATAAAGACTAAAATCCTAGAAAACAATCACTAAAAGGCCCAGCTCGAAATTCTATCTAAAACCTAGGTAAAAAGCCCATTAACTCTCGCAGAAGGAGGCAACCCACAGTGGAAACCCTACAGGGGCGCGGTTGCGCCTATGTCGGCGCGGTCACACCCACCTCTATAACACTAGCGCGGTCGTGTCATCTAGGAAGTGGTCGCGGCACTGTACAGATTGCTTGGCGCGGTCGTGCCCTAGGACAGATTGCCCCACGCGACCTCTTTTGCATGCGATTGTCCTTTGCCTCTTGCGTCTTCTCCTCAATCTTCTCCCGAGTGATCATAATTGGAATTAGGATTTACAATAAACAATTCTACTTGAAACTTTGATTACACGAAAAAAGGGAGTTTATAATAAACTAGCCTACATGAAAAAATATCTACACAAAGTTACGTTTATACGGATCCAAATTTAATATTACACAAATTTGTAAGCTATAACTAGAATTAGGGTTACATAAATTCGTAGTTTATATAAGTAGATTAGGTCTACACAAAATTATTATAATTATATCCTGTTATTACTCTTTACATAAATTTAGTCTACATGAAATTGGTTTATAATGCACATATATACAAGTTATGCTAAATATCGCTAACCATACTAGCTTACACAAAATTATTGAGTCTATTTGATAATGCTAGAATAATGTAAAGCATGTGGTTATATATCTATCTATCTATATATATATAGAGAGAGAGAGGTGAGTTCCGGTCAAACGGTTTTTGTGGTAAAACAGTAGTACTAATCTGGGCCGTTAGATTGAATCAAATGGATGGATTGGATTTGATAGGGGAAAAATATTGAATAAAAGAAAAATAATTTAGAAAAATGGGAGAGAATCCACGGAAGCCCAAAATTTGATTGTAAATAAAAAATACATGCGCGTGAAAAAAAAAGATCCAATCTTCCTCCTAAACGCTCATGAAAAACAAAATCAATTATTGCATCTTCATTGAAGATTATTGTAGCTTCATCATCTGAGAATTCATTGGTTCAGATTTTACAATTTTTCAAGGTCCACAAAGCCTTGATTTTTTCGGTTACAATACTATTTTTGTAATTGGTTGAATATTTTTCGAAATTCAGTATCATTTTTCCAGAGATTACAGTCGTCGATATTTTGGGTTGTTCATGTTTAGTAAATTACAATTTGTTGAATTTCAATTCTTCAAATGTGTTTGTAAATGTTGATTACACTACTCTTTTTTTCTCCAAATGCACATTTTTTCAAATTCGTATTTTTTATTTCAGATTTTGATTAAGCCATTATATGTTATTCAATTCTGTATCATTAATTCAACTGTGTTTTATTTGTTCTTCAACAATTATGTGTTCTTCAACAATTATCTGTTTTTCAAATTCATTTTTTAAATTTCAGATTCTGTTTCAACCATTTTATGTTCTTCAATTCTCTATTAGTTATTCAACTGCATTTTAAATGTGGATTTTTGAATCTTCATCGTGTAAACATTAGATTTTTACCTTTCGTGTGTAGTTTTCGACATTGGTTTATTGTTTTTCGCTATTCAGAATCAGTTATTCAAGAACACATATAACTCACGAAAAAACAGAGTACAAATCTCAAAAAACCTAATATAACTCATGAAAAACTATATTTTTAATATGTTCGGACTTCATGCATCTTGAAAAACAATATCCATTGTTGGAGCTTCATTGAGGATTTTTTCAGCTACATCACTGAAAAATTCCTTCGTACATATATTACAATTTTAACAAGATAAATAAAGGTTAGCTTTTTTACGGTTAATACATAGTTTTTGGAGATGATTGTATATTTTTCGCAATTAATGATCCAATTTTCTATCAATGCAATTCAATTCTTATAAAAAATATACTAACTTTGGGTTCATTGTGAGTAAATTACAATTTGTTAGATTTCAATTCTTCAACTGCATTTGTAATTGTTGATTACACTACTCTTTTTTTCAATTGCACATCCTTTCAACTTTGTACTTTTAATTTTGGATTATTATTCAACCATTATATGTTCTTCGATTCTGTATCAGTTATTAAAATGCGTTTTGTGTGTTCTTCAGCAATTATGTGTTCTTCAACAATTATTTGTTCTTCAATTTTGTTTTTTAAATTTCAGATTTTTGTTTCAACCATTATATGTTCTTCAGTTCGGTATCAGTTATTCAACTGTGTTTTAAGTGTTGATTTTTGAAGCTTCACTGTGTAAAGAATAGTTTGTTTCCTTTCGTATATAGTTTTCGGCATTGTTTTATTATTTTTCGCAATTCCGTATCAGTTATTCGAGAACACATATAACTCACGAAAAAAACATAGTACAAATATCGAAAAACCTAATATAACTCAGGAAAAACTATATTTTTAACATGTTAGGACTTCATGCATCTTGAAAACCAGTATCCATTGTTGCAGGTTCATTGAGGATTTTTTCGGTTGCATCACTGAAGAATTCCTTCGTTCAAATATTACAATTTTAACAAGATAAATCAAGGTTAGCTTTTTTCGGTTAATACATAGTTTACGGAGATGATTCTATGTTTTCAAAATTCATGATCCAATTTTCCATCAATGCAATTAAATTCGCATAAACAATATATTGATGCTGTCATCTATTCAAAATCAGAATATAATCCAAGGAAAAACATAGTATAATTCAAGAAAATCATAATATCATTCATGAAAAATATAGTTTTGAATAAATTTCAACGTCCTAAAATCAGAATATAATTCATGGAAAAACATATTACAATTCAAGAAAGACAAAGTATCATTCATGACAAAATAAATTTTTGAATATGTTTCAACATCCTATATTTTCAAGGTCTTGCCTGGTTGCGTAATAGACATACTTTTTCTTCTTATGTTTTGCAAGAGTTCGATATCTACTTTTTGTTATTCAATTACTGATTTTCATTTGTAAGTGTTTGTTGTGGCGACGTTTGTGATGTACTGTTGTATTAACGTTCTTGTTCTTCTACTATTTTTCAGGATTTTTATTATTAATTTTCAGGATTAGATTACTGCTTCTCATCTGTATTTTTCTGCTTGAATAAACTAATGTTGTTATTATGTGTAAATATTGGATTTCTATAATATAAATTGCATTCAACTTTTATATGTAGAGTTCTTGAACGACAAAAAATGAGCAATTCAAGTTATGCTTCTAATTTTGATAGTGAATATGAATAAGAGTGAAATTTCAGAAGAAGCGACAGAAGTAGACGAGGAAAATAAAGAAAAAGCTGAATTTGTTTATGGTACATAATGTGTTTTTGATGATAATGATATGAACGCAAATTTTGGATTCAAAGATGCCCGAATGGTTACAAGCGTTTCATTGGTAAAGAATTCAATTCCATCGATGAGGGTAAGAAGCTCTATGAAGACTATGCTGAATTAGTGGGGTTTGATATAAAAGTATCGACAATACATAAATTTAGTCATTCAGATGAATTAAATTGAAGTACTTTATGTGTAATAAGGAAGGTGCTAAAAATGAAAGAAATTCAACGGGAAAGTCTAAGACGACTTCTGACAGAGTTGGGTGTAGAGCAAGAATGACACTAAAATGGATAGACGGAGGCAGGTATGTGGTAGGACTATTCATTGAGAGACAAAACTACGACATGATGCCAGACATAGCCAAGCACTTCTTAAAGCATAATAGGAAAATCGATATTGGTCATAAGCATTTCATGATGAGTTGTGCAAGGGTAAACTTAGGTCCGTTGAAGTCATACA
Organism: Phyllobates terribilis; assembly: GCF_046119375.1. NCBI lineage: Eukaryota > Metazoa > Chordata > Amphibia > Anura > Dendrobatidae > Phyllobates > Phyllobates terribilis. The sequence goes on from NW_027370034.1 coordinate 16,845, forward strand.
AGTTAATGAAGGAAATCGTAGGGGGATAAGAACATGTGAGTGCAATGGCTATTGACTTCAAAATTTTTAAAAGAGACCTCATGAAAAATATAACAGGCTCTGATGCACAAATGGTAATAAATAGGCTTTCAAAGAAGAAGGAACAAAATGATGCGTTCTACTTTGATCATTCAATTAGCAATTCGAATCAGTTGACAAGGTTGTTCTTGGCTGACTTTGTTTCAAGGCGTATCGAAGATGTTGTTTCTTTTGATTCAACATTTTCAACAAACATTTATTAGATCAAACCTTCTGACATGTAGTATTACTGATAATCTAACCGACATTTATACTGATATTCATAATTGTTTATGTAATTTTCGTATAATTGCTATATAGTATTCACACCTTTCACTGGTCTTGATAAAAAGTGGCAGTTTGGTTATGAAAGAGGATGTAGAATCTTATGAATGGTTGTTTGAACACTTTTATAAAGCTATGGGTAATGCACCGAAGATAATGATTACAGGTAAAGATCCAGCGATGAAGATTGCAATAGATAAAATATTGCCACAAACAAGACATCGTTTATGTATGTGGCATATCATGGAAAAGGTGTTGAAAAAGGTAGGGTAAAAAAAATAAACTCAAAAGATTTCAGAAAGCAATTAGGACGTTTGGTTTGGAGTGATAAGCTTTCAATAACAAAATTCGAAGAGGGATGTAAGGCTTTTTAGGAGGAATATGATCTTGGTAAGAAATTCATGGTTTTCGGATATGTTCGAACTAAGAAATAACTGGATCCCGACATACTTCAATGATATTTTTCTTGGTGGACTTGTTAGAACGAGTTCCATTTTAGAATCACAAAACAGCTTATTTGGAGCATATTCAAACAGAAACTTTAGCTTGGTGGAATTATTAATGCACTTTGAGAGTGCAATGGAAACACAAAGACACCATTAGTTGAAGAATAATATTGATTAGAGTAAGAGATCTCACTCATTGAAAACACCTCTTCTAATTGAAAAACATGAATCAGAAGTGTATACTCTTAAGATCTTTGTTTCAGTACAAAAGGAAATTACAAAGGCATGTTACGACTGTAACATGATATATGAGAAAGAAGGTATGAATTTAATTTCGAAATACAGCATCAAAATTCTAAAAACGATATCATGATTAATAAAAATTTCTGATTACGATTTGTGCAGGGGAGGGTGATAGTCAAGGTTGTGTATTTTACACAATAAAGGAAGGCCATGAAGGAATTTCTCAAGTAGAAGATATGGAGGAAAATCAATTTGCTACGTGTAGCTGTATGTTATACAATAGGATTGGTCTACCATGTCGACATATATTCACGACTCTGAAATGCATTGGTTTGGACCAGGTACTGAACACGTAATACAAATATTCTTTTTTCGTGTATATTTACAAATATTTTGGTATTTTTTTACAAGCATTATCTGACCATATAACAATGTTACATGTTTTTCGTACATATATTGTTGTTTTTCAAATTTATGATTTTATTTTTTGTTGTGCTTGGGTTATGTTTGCCGGGATGTGGCTCTAACACTATGGTTTTATTCAGGTACTTGAAAGCTTGATACTTGATAGATGGAGGAAAGATGCAGCTAAAATAATTAGAAGATTTGTACCGACTAAAGTATGGAAACAAAGTGCAGATATCGAATAAAAGCGCTGCTTGTTGAATGAATTATGGCCAGTCATATACTCCTGTGTTGGTTAGTGGAGGATGACAAGGATAAGATCAAGGATTTGCTTGTTGTATTGCAAGGTAAGAAGTCTAACTATAATGTTGACAACAAAAACGTTAACAGAGAAGAACACATTAGCTCAAGCGTAGTTGAGAGTTTTGCTGGCATCAATACACCAGATGTCATTAAAATACACCCACCTCGTCAAGCGAAAACAAAGGCACGGGGAAACAACCCATTGGTGGAAAGGAAAAAACACAAAAAGAAAATAAGAAGAAATTAAGGAAATGCAAGAGATGCAACCGGTATGCAACCCATGACAGTAGGAACTGTAAAGAAATGATATAATTCATTATTCGCCAATTTCTTACTATTTTTCGTATTGGTTTCTGTGTTATTATGAAGTTATTTCCAGTGTAAACATTTTGCAAAAGTTGTTATGAACATTTTTTGCTGTTTTAAGATTCAACAATTTTAATACTGATGATGTCTTATCAATTTTCATTTCGTCATGTGTGAAATTCATATATGTTAAAGCATTTTCCACAATTTTAACACTGTTTCTCATATTACATGTAATGTAAGCTAAAAATTGCGGTGCCCACTATGAAAACAATATGTTTTAACCTGAAAAATGATCCAGAAATGGTGAAAACTATATGTCTGGACTGAGAACGTCAAAAAACTCTATATATAAAATTCTATGTTCGGCATAAAGGGTGCAACCATCGTGAAAATTGTATGATATATTCTGAAAAATCGGGTAGATATCTTGAAAACTCTATGATATATTTTGAAAACTCTAGTAGAAATCAGAAAAATGTGCTAGACATGGTGAAAACTATATGATATATTCTGAAAACTCTGGTACATATCTTAAAAACTATAGAACTGTAAATCAATGGATATAATTAGGTATTCGCCAATTTGTTACTATTTTCATATTGATTTCCCTGATATTCTGAAATTATTTCCATTTTACACATTTGCATACTTTATTATGACCATTTCAAGATTTAACAAGTTTATGAAGTCTTGCCTTTTACTATTTTACCATGAGTGATATTCATATATGTAATATGATTTTTCAAATTTGAACACATTTTGACATATTACATATAATGTAATATGAAAACCGTGCTATACATCTTGAAAACAGTATCATATAACCTGAAATATGTGCTAGTAATTGTGAAAACTGTATGATATACCATGAAAACGTCAAAAAAAATACACAAAATTATGTTCAAGTACAAAAAGTGCGGATATCGTTGCACATAACTAGAAAAACGTAATAAATGTCCTGAAAACTTATATATAATCAGAATACTATATGATATAATCTTAAAGTTGTGCTAGACATCCTGAAAACTTTATGATATAGCCTGAAAAGTATTGTAGAAATATTGAAAACTATTTGATATAATCTGAATATCATTGCACATAACTAGGAAAAAGGAATAAGCAACATGAAATCTTCAAACAAGCATTATGACAATAAAAATTCAAAAATTGTACACCAAAAATTTGTAAAAATAACTCTAATCATATCCTAATCAACTGTAAGAACCTGCTTGTTTTATTTTGAAGTTCTCTTCCCTTCTTATGTTGAAGAAGAAAGTCGTTGACCCTCTGAATGATGGTAGGGCCCATTATTATATCTATAATATTGAAGCTAATATGGTAACATTCCTCCAACGATTTAAATTCAACACCTTGTATCTTCATACCATTATAGTCAAATACAACTTCTCTGTAAACTTGGGAATAATTAAAAGCTATAAGAAAAAATGATGAAAAAAATACACTTACTCATCACGGCACACTTATATGATTTAGTGATATACAACATCCTACTCTTTCGAGCATTTTCTATTTGGGTTAATGAACCTTTCAATAAAGGAACTCTTAGACGAAGCACCTAACAATATCTTCCTCGTTGTATTTTGATTTGCTAACGGTGTTTTAAAATCATCAAAATCACTATCCTCATCAAGTACTAGTGGGTTCTACAGCTGCTGTATAATAATGATAGGTATCACGAAAAAGTAAGAAAAAAATGAAAAAAGAAATTTAAAAAATGAAAAACAGATGGATGGAATTGAAAAATAGATCGGCATAATCAAGTATTAGTTATAGTGATTTCGCAGGCCATACCATTACACACTCGCTAGATCAATTAAAGTTTATATTATAATTTTTTTTGGCATCCAAAGAAATGAGTAGTATTAGCAAAACATAATAGAGTTAGAATCTCCTCACATTACTAAGTTCATTACATATGATTTTTAAACAGTTTAAGAGTCATTGAAATCTAGTTGGCGCCTTCCTATCTCTACCACACCTTTTTACCGAGCCATGTGACGTATTTTCCTTTTCATTCTTTGATGAACGGACTGGCTGAGCAGTTTCAACAGATTTAATCTGCGAATCAGAATGCATGGCATCAATTTCATGCAACACATCCTTGAAAACATGTGAGAAAAAAAAATCAAAAGCTGTCTACAAGACAAATTCGTGGTGTTTTTAATGAGTATCACGAACATAAACATACTTGTATATCAAAATTCATTTTCGCTGCACAAGATCTTGCCTTTTCATTCTTGATAACTATTGGCTCAACCATGACCTTCATAACACAAGAGAAAAATAACAAAAATTTGACTATTGTCATAAAATGATGATATTTTAATATTCATTGAAAATTAGTACATGTTGTTCCGAAAATTGTACTATTAAAAGGAAAACATATATTTATACTATTTATACCGGTTGTCGTTTATTTGTATTGAAAGCAACATTTAGATATACTGTCTCATCAATCACCTACAGTTCGGAATACAGAAACATAATTGAATTACTATTTATCAAATAATGATAAGTATATAGAATTCAATATATTCATATTCTTTTTTATGATTAATATGTAAAATTATAAATTACAATACTTGTACATCAACATTAAGTTGAGGGGAAACCATTGAACCCTTATCTTTTTTGGAAGTTGTTGTCCCTTCACCAACCTTTCAAACACAATATTAAACCATGTTAAACACAAAATGTAGAATAGCATACAATTCCTTAACTAGAAAAATATTACAAGGATATCGAAAATCCCAACTTCACACACGAAAACAAGTACTATAATATTTTATATTCCTAGGAAACACAATAACTTTATCGAAAAATGTAAATTGAATAAGGAAAATATCATTTTTCAATTACTTCTCTATCATTTGCACTTGGTGACACGTCGTCCACCTACATTAAAACATATGAAAGATGAATGAACTCATAAATAGATAAGTGCATTTATAATTCAAATGACACAAAGTGTAAATATACCTTACTCCGTCTTTGTGCAAAGCTGAGCTTTCTCCCTTCTCAACCGACATGTAATCACTACCAATTAAAGGATCGATGTTGAAAGCCTCAAATGCATCGACAGATTGATGAAATCCAGCTTTAACATTCACAATGTCTTTGCGGCTTTTGGTAGTGGCTTTGAAAACATCAACAATCTTGTACAACTCTGGGTCGGACCATATCGGGTCTTGAGAAAACACTACAACAGTTGCAATCTGAGTTGAAGCATCGGGAACATCAACTTGCGGTAGGAATACATGAAAATTGATTATTAAAACTATAATATAATAACTTGATTATTAAAACTATAATATATATAATTAATCGGCATAATCAAGTATTAGTTATAGTGATTATTAAAACTACAAACCAAAATTAGGATAAGAATACATGAAAATTGATTATTAAAACTATAATATAATAACTTGCGGTAGGAAAAACAACCTTATAATTGGGATGGCTGAAAATATGAAAGCATTTCATGAAAAACAACAAGTTATTATAGAAAAATAGGATTATTGCAAATAATGACATATTTCATTTACTAATTTACTATGTTTAAAAAAGCCAAGTAATTCATTAATTAATTTAGTTATTATTTTACAAAAAACAATAATAAATATAATTAATTAATAGAATGATTTCAAAAGATAGAAAAAAATTGAGGCATGAAAAATTGAAGGCATTTCTGGAAAATTAACAAGAAATTCTTGAAAATAGGAATAGTTCAAAAAATAACTTATTTCAGTTGATGACTTACAAGTTATAAATAACAGCAACTAACTCATATTTTCCTTTAGTTAATGTTACATGAAAACAAGTATTAATTAATTTAATAACTTAATTTAATAACTTGCTAGGTTTATTTTGATAAATAGAATAAATTAATTGAACGTTTGAAAAAGGGAAAGTATTTCGTGAAAAACATAAAGTAATTCATGAAAATTAGGATTAATGCAAAAAATGACTTACTAGGTTGATTTTGTATAGTATAATAAGGTAATCGTAGGTTTCAAACATTGTAAGTCTTTGCTGAAAAACACAATTAATACATCTAGGAAGTTACTTATTCGATATTGAATAATCTAATATAGTATCTGAAGTTTGAAAAACTATAGGTATTTCTAGAAAACGAGTATAACAACATCTAATTACTTACTCTGGCAACTCCAAGTCAGAAAGGTTAAACAAACTACCAAAGCCTGCCTGCTCAACAAGCTCCCTCTTTTGTTGATTTTTGGATGGATTGGAGAGCATCAGTAAATAATTTCATGCTTCCACGCCATTTCAACCTAGAGGTTTTGATGGAAGCTTCAATTGATGTATCTTTGGATTTTGACGTTTTGTTGAGATAGTTGACAGTTGTATAAATGATAAACTTGTTAGCATAATAAAAAAAGTAAAACAATTCAAATATATTTGTCGAAATTTATAACTATTACCTGGTTTAGAATGAACTATAAAATCCTCTTCATCTCTAATTGGAGTTTGCCTTTGGCATCGCAAGGAACTGGTTCAAATGATAAATAATTATGCAACTAAGTAAATGTAAACACTTTAAACTATATTTTAACTAAGACAAAAAATAGCTATACCGGGAGGCATGAGCTTCTTGTTCCTCTAACCTTTAATATGATGTAATATATTAGCTAGTGACTCATCTTCATTTACACTCTCATTAAACTGCAGCTTATATCTTTTCTGCCCAGGTGGACATGTAACAACATCTAGAATGTAATGAAAATTAAATATTTTCAGGAAAATCAGATCAATGCTTATGAAAAAACGCTCCAATTAGTTTGGAAGACACTAAAAAATGGCTAATCAAAAAACAAATATAGCTTCCTTACCTTTAACATCCTTGCCTTTTACTGCTTTCGATGGTGGAGACACCTTGTTTTTCTTTGTAATGGTATTCACCATATTTTATGACCTGTTCCATAGTGAATGAATTATCAGTACTAAAATTGCAATAAAAAGTAGATTTAGTGAAAATTCAGAAAACTCCGAGATTCTTCAAACTGGACAGATTTTCATCAAATCAGATGACTTTTTCATAGAGGGCAAAATACTCAATTGATTATCGGAATCAAACATTTTGTAGACAAAGGAATAATCTCAATTTCGAAAAACCAAATTCTGGATGAACAAATTTAATATACATGCTTTCAAAAACTTGTTTTTGCAAATTGGGAGACTCACAAAAAGTTGATTTCTTTAAAAGAGTAGTCAAAATTTATCAGGCGTATAAGAATTAACAATGAATGAGGCTAGGGTCTAGGAGTCAAATTATCTAACGACGACGAAAAAAATGAACCGGAGATGGACTTGAATCAACCAACGATTTACCTAACAGCCGGAATTGAAGCGACGAAGAATTGGTGGCGTTACAAACAAGATCAATGGACGGGAGAAGGAGGCGAGCAGGAACACAGTTGAAATTGGAGGTTCTGGGGACGACGAGCAAAGAAGATTGGAGGCAAGTTTAAAGATCTGAAAAGAGAGAGAGAGCGACGATGGAGAAAGTGAAAAGATAAATCCAAGGTAAAATCACGTGTGGAAATGCATGATTAAATCCCTAGTTTCCAGGGTGAAATCTTTATTTAATTATTTGTAAAAGTTTTGATTAATCTCAAACCGTTTGATTTAGACTAATCTAACTCTCCAGATTAGTACTACTGTTTTATAATAAAAGGTTGTTTTAGACTAATCTCAACTGTTTTACCATCTGGTACGTAAAATTCAACAAATGAAATGGTGCTTCAACCCAAATTGGTAAATGTTGTGGGTTTGCTACAGATTAAAGATGACAGTGCTTGACAACCCAATTCGAAGCATCAAAATACTTAAGAATAAAGAATCTTACTTGTAACTTTGCTTATACGAAAAAAGGGGAGTTTACAATAAACTAACCTACTCGAAAAATGATTTACACAAAATTGGGTTTACATGGAATTAGGGATAGGGTTACACAAAATTAGGTTTGTCTTACAAGAAAAATTAGAAAGTGAGCAATAAATAGCACGGAATTAGGTTTACACAAAATTAAGTTTACAGAAAATTGGTTAAATCCTACCTGAAACTCTACTTACACAAAAATGAAGAGTTTATAATAAATTAACCTACACAAAAAAAGATATACACAAAACTATGTTTACATGAAATCTAAATTTTCGGTTACACAAATTTGTAGTTGTAGCTAGAATTAGGGTTACAAAAATTCGGAGGCTATATAATTAGAATTAGGCTAAAATTTGATTCATTTATGTACATAAACTCGCGGGCATTCATGTAAAATACAGGTTTGTTAAATCAAGGTAGCCGCGTAAAGTGCATGTAAAGTTCAGCTACTGCTAATTTATCAAAACCTTGATGATCGACATAAAGTTCACTTTTTTAATTTCAAGTAAAGAAACTATTAATGGAATGGTCGCCGACGGAGTTGAAACAGGACGGCGGTCGACGTCCCACACGACGGTGGTTATGTGGCAGTTATGGTGATGACAAGAACTTGATGCATTGGTGATAACCGGCACGCTGTGCTGCTAGCTGGAGGAACGATGTTTTGGAGGTGTATTATTTTGGACGGCGTGGTGTGCTGGTGGTGCTGGCGTCAGAAATCACCAGTATAGTGTGCTGGTGGTGATAGTTGAAGTTTTAAAACAAGTTAAGGTTGTCCTGAATGAAGGAGAAGAACGATGAAATGACTTAAATTAGATTAGGGATAGTTTTGGTAAAAAAGATTAAAAAAGAAAAAAAGAGGGGTCTGGTTTTAAAAAGAGATTAATAAAAATAGACTTTTATGAAATTTCTCTCTACATTTTTTAATTCTTGTGAATTGTTTTTTCAAATACCTTATAACCAGTGTTCTAAAAAACGCGCCTAGGCGGCCCTACAGCGTTGCGACTATCACCTAGTCGTTTTTTCTAGTCGGGTAGAAAAAGTCGGCCGACTAGGCGGCCGACTAGGCGGTTGGGCGCGACTAGGTGGTCCGATTTTTTTCTTCCCCAAATTGATACGTTTTTTTAGGTCTAAATTTTGATTTCGTTTTTGCCGCTCATTCAATACTCTTCCCCTCGCAACGCGCCTCAGATCTCTCCCCTCTCAATCCCCTCGCAAGAGCGCGCCACCCTTCCCAATTCTTCCCCTCTCCCCCTCGCAAGAACGCGCCGCCCAACACCAGTCCACGACCCTGCGAACATTTTTTTAGGCACCACCTGCGAACTCGCTGCACCAGCACAACACCAGTCCACGACCTGCGACCCTGCGAACATTTTTTTAGGCACCACCTGCGAACGCGCCGCCCAACCTGCGAAGTCACAGGCTGCACCACCTGCGAAATCCGAACATAGCACAGCACGGCACCTGCGAAGTCCGAACTCCGAACACAGCACCTGCGAAGTCACAGGCTGCACTGCACAGCACCAGTCACCTCCGCCTTCCATCGTCAAGACACTGAAGTGAATTGTGGTTTGTTTTTACTTGAACTGCTTCCTAGCATACTGATTATGGTGAATTTGTGATTGATGTGGTGAATTTTTGATTGAGCAGCTAATTGTAGAGTCAAACCTTTGTTGTTACTAATTCTGAATTTTTGATTAATGTAAAGTTGTGCTAATTCTGAATTTTTTGATTGAGCAGCTAAGTTGAGCAGCTACTAACAAAGAGGTTTTTGATTAATGTGGTGAATTTTTGATTGAGCAGCTAAGTTGTGCTAATTCTGAATTTTTGATTGAGCAGCTAAGTTGAGCAGCTACTAACAAAGAGGTTTTTGATTAGTGTGGTGAATTTTTGATTGAGCAGCTAAGTTGTGCTAATTCTGAATTTTTTGATTGAGTAGCTAAGTTGAGCAGCTACTAACAAAGAGCTTTTTGATTAATGTGGTGAATTTTTGATTGAGCATCTAAGTTGTGCTAATTCTGAATTTTTTGAGTCCGTTTAGTCTAAGAGTCAATTGAGCAGCTAATTCTGAATTCTGATTTGAGCTACTGAGCTACTGAATTCTGATTTGAGCTACTGAGCTACTGAGCTACTTAGTCTAAGAGTCCGTTTTGAGCTACTGAGCTATACGATTCTGATTTTACAATGAGCTACTGAATTAGGACAATGAGCTACTGATTTTACAATGAGCTACTGAATTAGGACAATGAATTAGGACAATGAGCTATACAATGAGCTACTGAATTAGGACAATGAGCTGGGCTTTACAATTCTGATTTTACAATTCTGATTGAGCTACTGGGATTTACAATTCTGATTTTTTTTTGTTCTGTTTAATTGTTTGATTGGATTCTGAATTTGTCTTTGTGAATTTGTCTTTGTGAATTGTGAGCTAATTGCCTAGATTGTGGTTTTTTCTTAATTGTGAGCTACTGGACCGTTTTTTTGATTTGGTTGTTTTTATATGTATGTAGGGTAACAATATTATGGCGCAAGAATCACCATCAAATCAAAATGCCACTTCCATGGCTTCTAATTCCGACACAATGACATCCTCGACAACTACAAAATTAAAGAGGAATAGTGGCGATGTTGGATGGGATTATGCAATACTATGCAATCCATTGAATCAAGATAGGTGGAGATGCATCAAATGTAAAGTTGAGTATGGTGGAGGAGTTTACCGAGCCAAGCAACACATTGCCGGCATAAGGGAAGTATATCTCCTTGTCCTAATTCATCAAAAGAAGACAAACAACGATGCGTTGAAGCACTTGCGGCGGCAAAAAAGAAAAAAGTAGTAAAGAAACAAGAAGATGAAAACCTTAGAAGTGAGGTTGAAATTAGTGAATTGGAAGAGATTGAACAAGTGAAAGGGAGAGGAGCACAAAATCCGCCTCGTTCTCTTGGATCTATGGACAAATTTGTTTCAAACATCAAGGTTGATGACAAATGTTTACAAGGAAGCAAAGAAAGAAGACAACAAAATATCAATGATTCTCTTTACAAACATCGGAGGACTCAAGTGCATGAATACTTGGCTAGGTGGGTGTATGGGTCCGCTATTCCTTTCCATGCATTGGACAATGATGACTTCAAACAATTTTGTGAAGCGGTTGGACAATTTGGTCCGGGATACCAACCACCAAGCCAACATCTTCTTAGAGAGCCGCTCTTGAAGGGGGAAGTGGAAAATGTGAAGAAATCACTCAAGGTTCAAGAGGAAGAATGGGAGAGAAATGGTTGCTCTATTATGACCGATGCTTGGAGTGATAGGAATAGGAGAAGCATTATGAATTTATGCGTGAATTGTAGAATTGGCACTATCTTTCTAAGTTCCAAAGAGGCCTCACAAGATGCACATACGGGTAAATACATATTTGATTACGTGGATGGTTGCATTGAAGATCTTGGTGAAGAAAAAGTGGTTCAAGTAGTGACGGATAATGCTTCAAACAATATGGCGGCGGCAAACTTGTTGCTTGCAAAGAGACCTCGTATCTTTTGGACTCCATGTGCTACTCACACTCTTAATCTCATGCTTGAAGCAATTGGTAAGCTTCCTTCTTTCAAGAATATAATTGATAAAGCTAAGAGTTTTACCATATTTATCTACTCTCATCACAAGACTTTGGCATTAATGAGGAAACGTACACAAAGAAATATCATTCGACCCGGGGTGACTAGATTTGCCACGGCTTTCTTGACATTACAAAGTTTACTTGAGAAGAAAGAGGAATTGAGAAGCATGGTAAGCTCTAAGGAGTGGGAAGAGGCAAAATGGTCAAAGACTACAAAGGGGAAAGCCGCTTATTCTACCATGGTCCAACAAAGCTTTTGGAATGGTGTTGCTAGGTGTTTAAGTATATTTACACCATTGGTCAAGGTACTTAGACTTGTTGATGGAGACGTGAAACCGGCTATGGGTTTTGTGTATGGTGAGATAAAGAAGGCAAGAGAAGAAATTAAGGCGGGTTTGAATAATAGAAGCGAGAGATACAAGCCTATACTTGACATTGTAGATGCCAAAGGAAAAGGGCGTATTGATACTCCACTTCACTTGACCGCTTATTTGTTGAATCCATACTATTTTTTCAACACCAGGTCTACGTGGTCCGCCGAAGAGAATGAACTTGTAATGGAAGGGGTCTTCTCATGCATAGAACGATTCTATCCGGACATAGATATACAAAATCAAGTGATAAATGTGGAGTTAAACAAGTACAAGACCAAGGATGGTGTATTTAGAAGAGCTTTGGCAACTAAAGGGTGTGAAAACAATGATGAGAATTATGATCCGGGTATGATTACATTTCTCTCTTTTATTCTTTTGGATAATCTTATTGTTAGTGTCTTAAAAAATTTACTTTTTTGAATGTATAGTTTCATGGTGGTCTAACTATGGCATTGGGGTGCCTAATCTCCAAAAACTTGCAATGAGAATTCTTTCTTTGACAACAAGCTCATCCGGATGTGAAAGAAATTGGAGTGCCTTTGAAGGGGTAATTATGCATTCATGTAATGAATTATGAATAATTATTTAGTATTACTTATGTTTTGTTTGATTTATGATTTTAGATTCATACAAAGAAGAGGAATATGCTAGACACCGAGCGAATGAATAAGCTAGTGTATGTTCAATTCAATGCAAGATTGAAGAACAAGAACAAGAAAGAGAAAGGTGGGAAAGTTGATTTGCTTATAGCAAAAGAGGCTACGTATGCACAATCATGATTGGTTGAAGGAGTAGGTGATGATGAAGATGACGAGATCATGCCTTCGATATGCACACCGGATTTGGTGAGTGAAGCATCAATGGGACCAAGAAAGAGTTCCCGATTGGAGGAAGCAAGAGAAATTGATGAAGATGATTTTGTGTCTGATGGAACAGATGAAGATGATGATGAGTTTGAGCTTGATGAGTCAGAAATGGAGCGAGAAGTTCATGTTCGAGTTGAGGAAGATAATGAGGATGAAGAGATGGAGGATTAGATTATATCTCTATTTTATTATGTTGAACTTTGCGTTAAAAACTGTAGGATTTTTGCTTATTGTGGTCTTGTAGATCTTCATTATGAAAAATACTATAAAGTTTATGAATTTTGGATGATTAATTAGCAAATTATATGCTTATATTAAAATTACATAGTTAAATTATGAATTATTATGAAAATTATGAATTAATATATTTCTATTTATTTTTTCATATAAAAAAATTATATTAAAATATAAAAATGAGTGTTATAATATTGATCCGCCTAGGCCCCGCCTAGGCCCCCGCCTAGGCGCTAGGCCCCCCCTCGCCGCCTAGCACCCGCCTAGCGTCTTTTAAAACACTGCTTATAACTCTAATAAGAGGGAGTAGTAAGTAGCGATAGGGTAGTGCGAGTAGGCAACAATTTAATCAGTAAGCAAATTAAATTTGAGTTACCAAATCACGTGTACACCTGTCAAACACCTAATCCATTTTTAATATAGCATGAAGGTCTAACTACACATAATAAAATATTCTTCTCTATATATGATTAAATTATTAGAGCATTGTGAAAAATATTATATATTTATTAAGAACATGGGTATAGTTAGAATGATTTTCACCAAAAAAAAATGTACTATCAAATATTATGACATGTTCCAAAGAGCCCAATTATCCTAGAAAGTTGTAGTTTTGAATAGTTTTTACTCCAATATATAATTTGTAATGGTTTTGATTTACAGGCTGCATTGATAACTTATATAGAGTATATTTATATCCAGTAGGTAAATTACGTATATAAAATTTCAGAAAGGAAAAAAAAAACAGTCGACGATATTATAATGTGCATGTTTCGCTCTATCTATCCGTACGGGTCACTCTATCCAACTACTACTCAATTATCAGAAGTTACTTATTCAAACAAGGCATACATTTATATAATATAGATGAGCGACCCGAGCTAATCATGCTCAATACAACGGAGCAACCGACAGTAACAGCTAGTAGCGTCATGCATCTACATGCAAGTAACTGCTAAGTAGTTCGTAGGTTCCTCACAGCACTTATTTGATTAATTAGTCGATGATGTGTTTATTGTGATCGATTGGCGTTGGCCTTCAAATCATTGCATGACAAGCCAAGCTGTAGAGCGATCGATTCAAGCCCAGTAAAGCTATGTCAGGTAGTTTATTTTCCAACTTAACTTTACGGGCTATAGTTTACAGGGTCTGTAGACAATCTTCAATCATGGTTAAGCGACACATTGACCACCACTAGTCCGACGAAGCCATGGGCCACCAAGAAACCACCGCATCTCTATCTGATCGCTCCACCGTTGCGCACCACCAACCTTCGGATCATAAGGACTGGTTTCCCTTTCCCCCACCTCTCTCTATGTGCGAATTTTGAGAAATACGTTGAATGACCAAACTGATTGCAGAAACTAAAACCTAATTTATTGTTTCTTCTCATTGCATGATTGCAAACTTGAATCTGCTACTTCGTTTCTCATGTTGCCCAAACTGCCGAGTAAGCGGTAGGGTGATGTAGGACTAGTGTTCTCAGATATATATAGCCGTATATATAGAACTATTTGAATTCCAAATAAACATCTTCCATAACTCGTAGCTAGGCCATGAAGCTAGTATTACTGAACTTCCTGATTATGTGCATTGCTTTTGCAGTTGAGGCGATCATTGGAGTAGTAACAGCCGTGGTTGCGTTGTTCTCGGCAGCAGCAACATCACCTTGTTGGGCGCCTCTCTTTTCAAAAGATGCCACAAGCACAACCGAATTGCTGAAAGGGAAAAAGGAAACTCTACGGCTTCTGATCAAAGATCTAAAGCCAAAGAAGAATGGGGTATTACTCAAACAAGTGTCTGATCTTATTGCAGATTCTGAAGCCTTGCTGGAGAAATTGGATAGCTCCATGATTCAGGATCTCGAACAGAGAACAGAACAGAAATGTATGTCCGGATTTCTGCCTCATCTATGCGTACAGAGACAAGCACGGTCTGAGATGGATGAGCAACTGATTCCAGAACTGAAAGCTCTGATCCAAAAAGCTGAATCCGTCAGCTCCAAGGGTAATTTCTGCAGAGGCTACAGGCAATCGAGAGAGGTAGGAATCAATGGTAAAAAGAGGAGTGAAACAAAGGACAAGATCTGGGAGGTGGTTTCGTTGCCAAATAAGCCTAAAGTGGTATGCATTCATGGGGCTTTAGGTGTAGGCAAGACGGCCATGGTGAAATGCATTCACAACACAGCTCTAAATAAAGAGAATGAAGAGCTTTTTCGTTATGTGGTGTGGGTTGATGTGGAATATGGGGCTGATGTGTACAGAGTTCAGGACTCCATCGCTAAGAGCTTAGAGATCTCGTTAGATGATGAAAGAGCCAGTAAGTTGGAAAACACTCCGTTAGAGATGGACAATTTCCTGCTAATTTTGGACTCCATGTGGAAACCCATGTCACTCAAAGACATTGGGATACCCGAGCTTGTGGGGAATAGAAAGGTTATAGTGACTTCGAGGAATAGTACACTATGTGATCAAATGGGGGAAATTACAGTCAAGTTTGAGGTTCGGCCTCTGGCTAGTGAGGCGGAAGCTTGGGAGGTTTTTACAAATGAAATGGTGGGAATCAGTCTTTCTCTAGAGGGTGATATCAAGAGAGTTTTAATATCTGAATTGGATGGACTACCATTGGCAATCAGCAAGTTTGCACTAGCATTGGGTAACACACACGGTGAAGAGATTAACTCTAGTCATATACATGATAAGTTTGGTAAGAAACCATTCTACTTACAAGGCACAAATCAGGAGCTACTTAATCATTTCAATGGTAGCTATCTTGATCTAGATGAGAAGCTGAGACCTTGTTTTATGTACTGCACTCTATTCCCAAAGGGTCATCTGATAAATGCTAAGGAGTTAATAGAGTACTGGATGTGGGAAGGTCTATTAGGTGAAGGTTTCGACACACTGAAAGAAGGAGTAATGTCGGGTGAAAAGATACTTGAAGAGCTCCAAAACAAGCATCTTTTGCAGTGGGCGAGCAGTGATCATGAAAAGGTGAAGATGCTTAGTTTGTTCAGAACCATGGCTGCTGAGACTATGGCTAAAGAAGGGCATATAGTGTGCATTAGATCGGGTTGTCACCTTCCTAGTCTACCTTCATCTGGGAGAGATTGGAATTCTAAGGTTGAAAGAGCTTCATTTATGAAGAACAGATTGAAGGTTTTGGATTTAAAGGACAACAAGAACTGCAACCAGCTACTTACATTGTTACTGCAGGACAATCCATTGGACTCCAATCTTCACAATGACGATTTCTTTAGCAGCATGTATAATTTAAGAGTTCTTGATTTGTCCAAGACTAAGATAACCACTCTCCCATCATCCATGTCCAAACTGAAGAAATTATGTGCTCTTATTCTGCATGGTTGCTCAAACTTGAAACTACTACCCAACTTGTCTAAACTCCAACACCTTATTGTTCTTGATATTTCCAGTTCACCTCTAGAGCAATGCCCTCAAGGAATTAACAAGTTGAAAAGGCTAAGAAGGCTTAACCTCTCTCAAACAAGGCTTACATCATTTCCTAACAAGGTTGTTGGTCATTTGACAGAGCTAGAAGAATTGCTAATGATCACCGAAACCAATTGTTTGTGGGGATCAGCTGAAGGTAATCAAGGGAATGCTTGTATTGAGGATCTTTTCAAGCTGAAAAAGTTGGTTACAATTCAACTTCACTTGCTTAACACACAAGCTTTAAACAAGTACATAGCCTATGTGGAAGGTTACACCCATGTTCCATCAAGATTCCGTTTTCTTGTAGGTGACGTCAATGGAGTAAGAAGAGAGGAAAACAGTTTAAGCATTAGTGGCATTGATGCATACAGAATTTCCTCAAACTCAGAGCTCAATGTTGCGATTTTACGTAGTTTAGTGGAGTTGAATGTATTGGATGTGTCCAACTTGAGTGGATTAAGGTATCTATTTACAGTTGAGATCTTGAAATCTTTAGTAAAGCTAAGGGAGCTTCGCGTGAAGAGCTGTGGTGAAATGGTTGAGCTAGTACAAGGGGCTACATCAACTCTGTCTTTACCGAAATTGACCAGGTTGTTATTGTTTGATCTTCCAAGCTTGAAGAGTTTATGCTGTGGACAAGTTCTTCATTGCCCTGAATTGAGGTTTATTGAAGTTTGGGAGTGTCAGAATCTGAAGTTTCCTATGATCAACTCTGATCATACTGGTTGGGGAAGTTTGAAGATTCATGTAAAAGGTGAAAGAAGTTGGTGGTTTAGCAATTTGGAGTGGGATAATAATGGTGTTCCAGTTTTAGGCTTTGGAGTTAGCCCTTGTTTACACTCTAACTTCACGTTTATTGAAGCAAATGCGTATCCTGAGTTGATACCCCACCGTGCTACTAGGTACGTATGTGATTGTGTGTGTTTTTTAATGTTAACAACTTCGGATTAGTCGCTAACTTTGTATTGTTTGGCATTAATCAGGTTAAAGTGCTTGGATTCACAAGAAGAAGAGGGCAATTTAGTAAATCAGACGAACAACACATCCTTTAAGAGATTGATTGGTATCATTGGTTATATTGGTTGGGCTCAAAATAATCTAATTGGTATGTTTAATTTGCTAACTTTATTATGCAGCAGCATTGCATCAGCACCAACTTCCCGACTTACATAATTCTATCTTGTTTGACTACTCAAAGCTTCCTTTCCTCCATTATAATTAGGTACAAACAGTAGAGAAAATGTGATAAGAAATCTGCCAATTCAAGACACACCTCACACAAATGCCTACACTCCAGAGCTGGAGGTCACTTCCAGGTAACTTTTCAGATGAATTTGCATTGTAATTAGTTTTTAACAAAGAGAGAAGAATGTATAATGTGAACTTGGTAAGTGCAATTCTGCTTATCCTTGAACATATAAGCAAAATCCGCGCACATAACACGTTCATGGATTTAGTGATTATATATGTAATAATTAAAAGTCGGAAAAAGATCATGTGAGAAACATATACTTATGTTAAAAATGAGAATGAATCTTATTCATTGAATTCAATGATTAGGATTCCATCCTACCCCCACTCACTATCCCTATGTTGACTGGTCAATGTTGACCGTTGACCGTCAGCGTTGACCGTTGACCGGTCAACACCCATTTTTTTGCACATTTTAGCTCATTCTCTTGCACAACCTAGGCAAATCTATTGCACATTCTAGTTCATTCTCTTGCACATGTTTTATTCTCAATAAAAAAATCAAATTTAATTAATAGCACATCTATAAAGCATCAATTCCACAATCTAGGCAAATTTATTGCACATTTCAAACAAGTCTATTGCACATTCTAGTCCAACCTCGTGCACACGTGCAATTTATAATAAGAAGTTTCAAATCTACTAATAACATATGCAAAAAGTATCAATTACACAACCTAGGCAAATGTATTGCACATCCTAGACAACTTCATTGCACATCCTAGTTTAATCTCTTGCACATGTGCAATTTATAAGAAGAAGTTTCAAATCTTTTAATAGCACATGCAAAAAGTATCAACTGCACAACCTAGGCAAATCTATTGCACATTCTAGTTCAGTCTTACACAAGCTAGGATGTTCATTACATATATATTGCACAATCTAGCTTTTTTGTTGCACTTACTAGTTATATGTCTTGCACATAATCGGAAAAAAAATTAACAAAAAATTTTCGAAAAAAATATTTTTTTGCGAAAAAAAAAATGGGTGTTGACCGGTCAATGGTCAACGTTGACCAGCGTTGGGGATAGGGAGTGGGGGTAGGGTGGAATCCTAGTCATTGAATTCAATGACAAGGATTCATTCTCATTTCTCACCACTAATTACTTTCTCACGAGATCCTAACCCTTTGGATTATATGCGAATGTCCATTAAAGTGAGAAATAAGAATACATTCTGAATATTGAGTGTTCTTAAATCCAATGGCTAGGATTGATCATGCGGTCAACGATTAACACCCGGTCAATGTTGGTTAACGTCGGTCAGTATATGGTTTTCTTTGCATTAGTGCATGGTTTCTGAGCATTAGGCATGATTTGTCTGCGTTAGTGTATTATTTCTTTCGTTAGTGCATGATTTCCTTGCATTAGTGCATAGTTTATGTGCACTAGTGCATGGTTTCTGTGCACTGACATGGTTTCTATGCACAAGTGCATGGTTATTTGCATTAGTGCATGGTTTTGTCAGCAATAGTGCATGGTTTTGTCAGCAATAGTGCATGATTTATGTTTATTAGTGCATATTTATTGAGCATGCATTTCTTCGCATTAGTGTATATGGTTTCTTCGCAGTAGTGCAAGATTTTTATGCATAGAGCGTGTTGTGTTAACATTAGTGAATAATTTCCGTGTATTAGTTCATGGTTTCTAAGTATTAGTAAATGATTTAAGTGCATTAGGGCATGTGCATTACTAGATGATTTTTGTTCATTAGTGCATATTTTTTTAGTATTAGTAGATGGTTTCTTTTTTGTAATAGTACATAGTTTCTATGCACTAGTGTTTGGTGCAATCTTATCAAACTCGCGAGTCAACTCGTAGGCTCGTACGAGTTAACTAGTTAGAGTATACGTATCGATTCAACACGGATAGAAGAATCGTTTTTGAACAGACTCGTAATACACTCTGTCAGATTGGATAGCTCCTCGAGTCTGCTAAATTATTCAATTTTGTCAACTTTGACCCATTTTTTATCTCTGAAAGAGGCCCAAGTGTTTTATTTGATTTTGGAGTTCATATTAGGATCTAAAAACCCAATTCTTGTCTCAAGAATCTTTGTGAAGGAAGATTTATAATTAATTTAATAAAAAGGTAGAAAAAATTGACAGAATTACTATAATAGCTTGTTTAGTAAGTAAGGAATAAACGAGTTACTAGCCTTCTCATTTTTACATAACACTTTTTCTAATTAAAATATAAATAAAATATTTTTGCACGTATAGATAGTAACTGACTATTTCATGTAGATATATGTTCATTATAACATAATTGTTCTCTGTAATGCTCCTTGATAAAGTTGCCTTAATTTTCCAATTAGGGTTGAGAGGGGTAGGCCACAAGAAGAGGAACAAGGAAATGGCAGTAGTAGATGGAGTGTTTTACGGAATTTATTTTGAGGACTTAACGTTGTAGTGCATCTTTGTTTTTCTTTTCTTTTTTCCTGACAATGAACTCTTTGTGGTCCATGCATTTTCTTTGTATGCTACTGATATAAGAACATTGTGATTTTCCGGTGTTTTTCTGTAAGAGTTCAAATTTTGATCCGTATTAGTGTTATTTGTAAGAGTTATTTTCTGTGGGGTGTATATTATATGTTGGATCGAGGGAGCTTCTCTACAAATAAAGTCTCTAGGACTTAGAATTTGATTGAAATTGTCGAAGAGAGAAGATAAACAATGCAGAACGAGAATCTTTCTCTTAAAGTGAGAACCTTCGATTTCAATTGAATCAAGGAGAAAACTCACTACTAATTGTATTGATAAGGTCGCTTATAACGTGTTTTTACAAAGGAAGTTCACTTTTCTCTCTCTAGAACATATGAACTCTCACTTTTTGTACAAAACACTTTCTCTCAAGCTACCTTACAACAACTCTAAGAAACTCTCTAGAAATAGGTAAAGCAGTAACCTTTCACTAGTTCTATCTTTCCCTATTTATAGACTAAGCTACATGTTAGCTATACATACAAATTAATATACAACGTGTCTTAATTCCTATTGGCCATCAAGAAGCCCTTTTCTTAATAAACAACCAAGCCAATTACAAATAAACACGTCACCAAGCACGCTAAACACTTCTCCAGCGTGCTTGCAACTTGCTTGAACTGATTCCACGTGTACGACTTACAATTCAGCTCGCGCGTGCCACTTGCGTTGTTAAAGAATCTTCATTTAAAACATGCGCTAATGAAAATGCACTTGAAACCGCGCCCTTTCTCGTTTTATGACGAATACTAATTTCCAGCTCGTCTACGCTTCACTTGGATTTGTTTTCTTCAGCTCAGTTAGCTCGCTGAACTAGCTAGCTTGAAAACGTTGAAGCGACACTTCAATGCACTGTAAATTTATTATGCTAGCCTTGTACCATATAAGCTACACTCTTAACCTACCTTACATGTCCTGTAAACTCTGTATACATGTGAGTTCCAATAATGATTAAGTTTGTGATCATCAAAACTAGAGAAACTAAGTTAAGCTACCTTACCTCAACTAACAATTTCCCCCCTTTTGATAATTTCAAATTTATTTGAACCATTCACAAAAAATCATAAGAATTAAACAACATCTCTATTAACATATTAGAACAAGCTAAACTTTCACTTACACTTCACTTTACCTTTAAGTTCAATATACCTTGCATTCCCCCCTGAGATCAAGACGTGGGTTTGAATCCTTCTTAACTTTGGTGAATGTTTAAGCATGCCTACATGCACACTTCAAACTTCCCCCTTTTGATTTCATGAAAAGTGTAGTCATAATACAACATTTAGGGAACTTTCAGAACTCCTTAAGTATACTAACTTCTTAAGCATGCATGAATGTCAGTAAGATCAAGTTAAGCATAAAGATCACTTTGGAAATCAAGCATAATTAGCGAGACTAGATAAGCACGCATTTTATATTCTTTGATAAACTTGCATCACACATAGGCAAAATAAAGCAAAAGCTAACAAAATAAACTGGCTTAGACCAAAAGGCTAGAACACTGGGTAACACTGACTAGCTACTCTTTCCTTTCAACGACACTCTTCTCTATTTGAAGCATTTCACTTGCTACCTTCGCAATCTGAGTAAGCTG
>NW_027370035.1:0-38681 GCF_046119375.1 Phyllobates terribilis
CCCAGTTTTCTCCCGATTAAAGTGAGTTATCCAAGCTGGAAGCATTGGATGCACATAGGATAGAGAGATGAGAAATCCTAGAGATCTATCAACCCCATGTACTCTATGTGAATGGGAAATTTTTGAAGAGATTCTTCACTTTAGTCCATTTTATGCAAATGATAGTTGGATTAATTTTGGGCAACCCTTCCTAGAAGGTGGGTACAAATTATCCTCTAATGTGTATGAACAAAATAAAAGAACATGCAATTAGAGCCAGGCTTGCTTTGTAGTGGGCAGACATAGCATGGAAATCTGAAAGAATATAGGAAAAAGAGTAGCACAATTACGATGAGTTCTAAATACAATTGAGTATGCAGTGAGTTTGAATTGATGATCATTTCACATAGTGAACTACAAATGGTTTGATCCCTGAAAAAGAGGACGTAGACAATCTAGCAGTTGATGAAAAAAGCTAGATGAAGTCCTAAAAACAAATAAAACCACTCCGTCCAATTTAGTCATATATACTCTCAACGCACAAAACATTTGAAACATAAAAATGTGCGAAATAAATTAAGCTGTTTATTAAGGTGGATACTAAAGTGGAATGGTCATTAATACGAAGCTTTGGACATGTTCATAAACTCACACAGGAAAGTTTCGGGGTATCCGTTTGACCATAAAATTTCACAAATTAATTAATTTATCACATCGCTCTAATTTATTAAATCATATCGATTTGGACTATGTTGTATAAATTATATATTAATTTTAAAGAGTGTGTAATAATAATGGTTATACATATATTATTTTCTTTAAACGTTAAAAAAGAAAAGAGAAATATTTATATAAAAAAATAGTTTAGTTAGTTAATTAACTTCTCCTTTTAGTCAGTTAATTAAATTCCCCTTTTAGTTGGTTAATAAACTTTCTATTTTAGTTGGTTGTAGAAATTAATTAACTTGTTTCAACCACTTCAAATATCATTTTCTCTCTCCTTTTACAATATACTAGAATCATGTCGTCTGTGCTTCGCACTGGCCTTATATATGTCAATATTTTAGCTTATGTGATGAGTTTAATTTATATTTCACGTAGGTATAATTCTAGTTTATTTTGTACAATGTTACATAGGTCTAATATTAATACTATAAATATATTCATGTAGGTCTAATTCTAATTTATTTTATACAACTTTGGTATCTAAAGTTGATCCTTTAAGATACATCTTGTTCAAGACTATCTTGTCAGGAATGTTAGCCAAATGGGACATGATCTTAGCACCCTCTAAAATAAAATTTGTGCCGCAAAAAGCGGTGAAAGGGCAAGTTATTGCCGATTTTCTAGCTGCTCATCAAACCCTAGATAACGAGGAGTTGTCAGATGACCTTCCAGATGAAGATTATGGTAGAGGACAAACCTTGGCATCTATACTTAGATGGTGCGGAAAAAGGCGACGGTGTTGGGGTTCGTATTGTGTTTATCACACCCTTTGACGGATTGGTGCCCTATTCATTCTCTCTCTTACAGACTTGCACGAATAATGTGGCAGAATATGAGGCACTTATCATCAGCCTTGAGATAGCTCTTGAAATGCATATTGATCCTCTAAAGGTGTTTGGTAATTCTCAATTAGTCATCAAACAAATATATGGAGAATATGAGGTCAAGGCTTTAACCTTGGACCTTTTATGTCAAAAGGTGAGGCAAATCATGCACGATTTGACGATCTAGAAGTCATACACATGTGTCCAGGTCTGAAAATGGTAAAGCGGATACTTGGTGACAAAGAAATTCAAGTTATGGTTGGAGAATGACATATATTAACACCGTCTCTAGATCGTCTTGAGCCAGTCGAGGAAGCTAATGTCATGTCAATATATGAGATCGATGAAGACCTTGATTGGAGACAATCACTCATAGTGTATCTTCAATATGGAATTCTTCTGAAGATGCAAAGAAGAAAGTGCATTTAAAATGACGAGCACCAAAGTTCTTACTGAGAGGGGATACTTTGTATCATTAAAAATAAAAAAATATTTTGTATATACATTATTATTAATCAAAAGAGTCAACAAAGAAGGTGGAACTACAATAAAATGTATTTTGCGAATTTGTGTACATTATTGCTCAACAAACATATTTGACCAAACACCAAAACATTAGAGAAAGCACAAATATATCAGTGATTCAAATATGTGACTGCTAACATTACCAACAAATCAGAAATACATCACCGATCTCATACACAAATGAGAAAACAACCGTATACATTTGAGTGCGATACCATCACACATTTTAGTGTGAGTGCTAATACCAATACACATTTCACCAGTATACAACACCAATTCCCACATGTGAGTGCTAACACTAGTACACATTTCAGCATATACCGGTACATTTCAGCAAACAACAATACATCACCAATTCACACATGTGAGTCCTAACATTAATAAATCAGAAATACAACACAAATTTTCTGCCTGGATTAATCATAATAAGTGTAAGGACGTTAGGTATAAATAAGCAAATATAAAATGGATTCAGTACTTATCCATACAATATCTAAAAATACATACCATTATAAAACATATATACAAAATTACAGAAAGGATAAACAAGTATTGCAATACTAATTCACACGAGGTCTTCATTTTCAGAATATCTTCATCCTTTTATTGGAGTGATTTAACTTTTTATTCTCAGTAGAAGCTTCGCTATATATTTTCTCTTACCTTCAACGACAAGATGCTAAGGTCTCCACACATCCTTCAAAATTAACAAAAGTGAACATGGTTCAAGTCTAGGGTAATAAATTAAGTATGTAATAGTGAAATGTAGGTCAACAAAATAGGTAAAGGATTGATACATTAGACTGAATATTGGTGTCATATTTTTACAATATAAGGATCATCACAATATTACTTGATGTTGTTCTCACAACATAGTGCATGAAAATGTTGCTCTATACTGTTATTACCTGAATCTAAATGCAAGTACAAAACTCCATTTTTCCATTAAGTAAATAATGATGTATCAAGGCCTAGAAGAATGATATTACATTCGAATAAAACCTGATGGAGATCACATTAATTAATCATGAACCTTTTCCCATACTAAAAGAATCTAAAACTCCAACAACCATGATTTAACAACAACCATAATCTACTTCAATCATACATTTTCAACAACCATAATTTCACAGCAAAACATACATTTGCATCAAAATAATTCACTAAAACCACAATTCTAGCAACCCTAACAGAAATTCTATGAACAAAAATTCTACCAATTCTACCAATTTCATAATAAATTTTCACTAAAACCACAATTCTAGCAAAACATACATTTACATTGATCTTTAACCATAATTGAAGCTGAACCCTTACAGAAATTCTACCAATTCTACCAATACTTCCATTTTCAAATAAAATCACAATTCCAGCAACCCTATTAGAAATTCTAACAATAGAAATTCTACCAATTTCTACCAATTTCATAACAAATTGAACCACCATCCACAATTCCAGCAAAACATACATTTACATTGATGTTGAACCATAATTGAAAATGAACCCTAACAGATATTCTATCAATTATACCAATTTTATAATACCTAATTTTAATAATCAATTTCAGCAACCCTAAATCCATAAACCCTAACAGAAATCCAACTGATTTTGAAGAAAACAATATAGAGGATGACACAAACTTTTGGTTCCTCCATTTTCGCCTTTTGTTTCTCCTCCCTCGCCTTCGGTTTCTCGTTCATTGCCTTCGATTTCTCATTGCTTGAATTTGATTTGGTGTTCCTTGCTTTAGATTTCTCCTTCTTTGCCAACCCTAAACCAATTCTACTCCGTCATCCTTCTTCAAGACGCTGATTTCTCCTTTTGCTTCAAGTCAGATCACTCCGCTCTCTTCCAGAGCTCGCCTCCTTTTTTTTCCTTTCTTCTCTCTCCCGGTTGGAACAACCCCTCACACTGAAAACCCATCCAATTTTTTTCTTTTAGATTTTTGAACTTCACACTTCAAACAATATCTCAAAATTTTTAAATTTTATTTTGTCTTTTAGATAGAACTTGCACTTTCAGATCCATATATAAATAGTGCCAATGCCTTCAAATTGTTTTGCATGATTTCTCACCAGCTCTGTCGATATTTTATGAAGACATTTGTCCAACTTTCTTATTTGCCAGATTTTGATTGGACAAACAAGAGGTGTGTGGATCGTGTGATTTATGCACTTAATCTAATTAAAGAATGGTTCTTTTATGTGAAAAGATTAAGACTTTTAACGTAGTTAATTCTAAAATGACCTTCTTAATTAATTCTCTTAGAGTTTACAACTTCAAGGGGAACACACAGTTCTTAGTTCGTCTCCCTAAACGCTCCTAGATATTGCTAAACTCTAAATCAACAAAGATAACCTCAGTGAATGAACAACCCTTTCTAATTCGTCAAACTAAGCTATTTATACTAAAGGCATAATCGCCAAGAACTAATCTACTAAAAGTCATATAATATAATTAAAATAATACTATGAATGGTAACATAAACTCAAAGATAACAGAGTATATCTGACAACCTAGATTGGGAATCTAGGAGATCTCGTATAAACTCTATCTTTCCATTTATAGGAACTGGGAAGATATCTTTCCTCTTTTACACGCTCGGTTCCCTTCCTTGTCACTATGGTCCCTTCAGCGCGTCACTCTCTTGTATTAGTTGGAACTTTAGTTGCTCGGTTCCCTTGACTCTGGTAGTCGGTTACCTATCTTTGATACTCGGTTTCCTAAATCTAGTAAAACGTTTTAAGTGTGTTATTTTTATTCTCACTTGATTCTCTATAGTTGCTTCAGCTTCCTAACTCAAGCTTGTTAATTCTTTTGCTCCAATGGACTAATTTTCTTGAAGGCCTATTGGTATCTTGCAAATAACTCACTCAAGGTAGACATTAGTATATAAAAATGTTTGTTATCATTAAAAGTGAGAGATTGTAGGTTATAGCGACTAAACTAGTTCATATAACCCAACAGTTTTCCCCTTTTTAATGATAACAAACATAGAATCCTGTCATAGATATATAAGATTAGCCAAAGGAACTGAGAAAGAAATAATAATTGACTCCCCCTTAACTTGTGAACAATTTGCACTTATCTCCCTTTTGCACTTACTATGAGTGCCAATTCGCCCTTAATTATGTAACTCCTATGTTTGTATTATTCCCCCTTTTGACATCATTTAAAAGGACATGCTCAATATTAAACAATGGAAAATAAGCATAGCACTTGTGTGCCCTCTAGAAGGATGATTAAGTGATGCATATGAAAATAGTCAAGTGAGTTGCTCTTAGTAAGTACTATGTCAAATAATCATTTAAGCACTAAACCACACTTAATATACTAATAAGAAGGTAATAAGAGCACAAAATACATTTAGATAAGAGAGAGCTTTTGGATTCCTAAGGAGTTCTAAGTTCAGATAATGGGCCTTGATTCAAGTCCTTCTATTCATCTTCATTATCACTCAGATGATCTTCTTTTAGAGGGTACCATAAGAGCCTTGACATGATGGAGGTGCCAGTCAATCATCTTCTCGAGGCCTACCATGTGCTTGTTCAACTAAAGCACGACCTCGAATGTTCGGAGTTGGATCTCAGTATGTCTTAGGTTTTCAGGTATAAGGGGCTTGGTTAGGCTCTGGAGCTGCTCAGTCTTTGGTTCAGATTTGGGTTTTGGCTAGTCCATACCCGCGTTTTTCACTAGTCATTGCAGCCTAGTCACGATCATGATGCTCTCAAGGGTTGTTTCTTTGGTTGGTTTATAGATGCCAAGATCGATCATTACCTTCTTCAAGATGTGCAAGTAAGGCGGCGCGTGATTCTTGTGCATCTTCACTGTGAGCGCGTGGATCAGGATAAGCCTGGAGGTGTCAATTATACTCCCCTCTATTTCCTCACCTCGTCCAAGTCGATGGTGAAGGGTTCCTCTTCCATTTCGCATCAATGCGTGTGCTCGAGGGTGGTAACTTTCGTAGATACATCAAAATCTATGGTGTGAGGGTTTTCCAGAACCATTTCCCTATGATCAGGGGCTCGATCACCATAGGGTTGTCGAAGTTTCCATGAGGCGGCGGCAGCTATATTTCTAGAGTGTCTTCCATTGGATTCATCGCCTTTGACGTAAGGCCCTTGGCCTTCTTGAGAAAGGTCAAAAAGGGGGTCATTGAGAGTGGTCTCTTCAAGGAGGGTCGGCTGTGTGGAGACTCTGGAGATGTGAGGGTAAGGTTTGGAGGGTTACTTTCACCATGAGCTGAGATGATTTGGGTATACTCACTACTATTTGAGGGAGAAGGCTTTGGAGTAATTGAGGAGACAAATTGGATTGGCTCAGTGGTTGTGGGTTTGTCTTAATCCATAGGAGTGGGAGAGGTGGTGTGTCTGGAGGAAGTGGGAACATGTGGCTTTGGTGGTGATTGGTTGGTCAGAGGAGGAGGGGACGAGAGCTTCTCCGGGGATTGATGGGTCGGAGACCGGATTTTAGGTGTGGTGGATTCTTTTGGATTGTCTTCCACCACCATAGTGTTGGCGAGTTGGGATTGTTCTGTGGTCAGTGAAGGTTGTGTTTGGGTTGAAGAGTTGGGTGGTAGAGACTCCAAAAACTCTTAGTAATTCATGAATTGTTCCCACTATTCGTGAGAGACGTTAATTTGTTTGGCCATTTTTGTGTTTCAAAATAGCTTGAGAGAGTGAGTAAGAGATGAGAGAGAGAGGGAGAGATGTATTTGAGTGACATTGGGGTGAGTAGGTACAAACTTAGATGGGATTGAGTTTTATATGTGGTGTGCAACGGTCCAATAACAACGAATCAAATCAGATCAGATCAAGCATCTTGGAACTCGAAAAGCAGGTGGTCGTTGGGAACTAGGGAGTAATGAGTGTCTATGTAGTAGCTAGGTCCCTTTATTTCTTACTTAGAAAAACCGGTCTCCATAAATTTGTCGGTCCCTATGTTCTGTTCCATCAAGTTTGTGCTTTTTACTTACTAAGAAAACTTGATCCCCATCATCTTAGGAACTGTGTCTCAGCTCTCATTCTCAGCAGGATATATTTAATAGCTTAAGAACATATATAATCGAAACACACAAAGGAAATTCATAGTTATTTAAATAAACATGTGTTAAGTAAAATTAGGAAGGCTCTTTGTCATCTAAGTGAATATTCCCATGTATGTACTAATTGTCACAAGGAACAAAACAGAAAGATCAGGCTAAGGGACTAGCTTATAAACATGAATCATATCTGGGGGGCTTTTTGATATGGTTCAAAAGCGATCATCGTGTTTATTTACCAAGGCTTTAAAGAGAGATCATGCAAGGGTAAGAAATTCAGCAAGCAATAGTACATTCCTAGAAGGGGCTAACAAGTGTCTATCAATAAGCATCACACGCAGCATGCGAGAGACAAATATTCCTAAGAGCATAGGCTACGTTCGCGCACATATTAGCCCTAAATTCCCAAGTTTAAGAGAAGCATGAATTTATAAGTAAAAGTAGAAGGAACTTACATAGAGGGAGATGTTTAATGAAGGGGGGATCAATCCCAAGTGTAGCCTTAGTTTGATAAGTGATTCCTTGTTGAGGGCCTTGGTGAAAATGTTAGCTATTTGATCCTCAATTCTACAATGGGTAAGCTCTATGTTTTTCTTCTCCACATGATCTCGAAGGAAGTGATGATGAACATCAATGTGCTTTGTTCAAGAGTGGTGCCAAGGTTCTTTGAAATGTTGATCGCACTTGTGTTGTCACATCTTATCTCGAGAGAGCCCATAGATATACGAAAGTCCTTGAGTTGTTGCTTGAGCCATATGAGTTGCTCACAACATGAAGCAACCTCTATGTATTCCGCCTCGATGGTGTACACGGCTACAGAGTTTTGCTTTCTAGATCCCTAAGAAACTAGGCAAGGGGCTATAAATTGAGCCATACCTAAAGTTCTCTTTCAATCAACTAAATAACATGTATAGCCAGTATATGTATATCCAACAAGAGTAAAATCACAGTGCTTAGGGTACCACAAGCATAGATTATTATTCCTTTTAAAATAGCAAAATATTGGCTTGATGATAGTGGCATGCGACTCCCTTGGATCGGATTGAAATTTCTCACAAAGGCTTACTACAAAGATAATATCAGGTTTAGAGGCAGTTACGTGCATCAAAGAACCAACCATACCTCAATAAAGAGTCTCATTAATCTTGGGTCCATTAAGATCTGCATCAAGCTTAGTTCATGTGGACACTGGGGTGTGAAGGGGCTTACTATTCTCCATACCAAACTTCTTGATTATCTCCCTTTATTACTTTGGTTGATGGATTTGTATGCCATCTGCCTTTTGCACCACTTGAAGGCCAAGAAAGAAGTTCAATTCCCCAAGCATGCTCATGTTGAACTTGCTACTCATCACATTCTTGAATTTATCACAAGCAACAAGTTAGTGGAACAAAAAATGATAACATCTACGTATACCTGAACCAAAAGAATGTCGCCCTTGTGTTCTTGAATGAAGAGAGTCTTGTCGATTGTCTCTCTTTTGTATTTGTTTGCAAGGAGGTACCTGGAGAGATAATCATACCATGCCCTTGGTGCTTGCTTCAAACCATATAATGCCTTCTCTAAGAAAATACACGTGCTCTGGGTGCTTTGAGTCCTCGAATCCTCGAGGTTGCTTGACGTATACTTCCTCGTTAAGAACTCCATTGAGAAAAGCTATTTTCACATCCATTTGAAATAGCTTGAAGCCCTTGTGAGAGGCGAAGGCTATCAACAGACGAATGGCCTCAAGGCGAGGGATTGGAGCATAGGTCAATTCCCTCTTGCTGGTTATACCCTTGAGCAACAAGACAAGCTTTGTTCCTTACTACAACACCTGAGTCATCGAGCTTGTTTCTAAAGACCCAACGAGTTCCAATGATAGTACGATTAGAGGGCTTAGGAACTAGATGCCAGACTTTATTCCTTTCAAACTCATGAAACACTTCCTCCATAGCGGCCATCCATCTAGATCAAGGATGTCTTATTTAATGTTCTTAGGCTCGGTGAGGGAGACAAAGACGTTGAAGGCACATAGATTAGTCTCCAAAAGGCTTCTTCAAATGCTTCGATGATTGCCTATAGAGGAGCTTTTGAAGAGGCTCTTGAGAGAGTATGCACTCCGGAGTGTAAGGGAGTGATCATGTTCCCTGGAGGATGAGCATCTCGTTGTTGGAAGCTTCTAGAAGAGGAGTTGTGATGGGTACTATGTGGGAGTGTGAAGGCATATCATTGTGACTATCTGAATCACAAGCTATGGGAACTGATTAGGTAAATGGAGGGGATAATGGATTTAAGGTTGTAGTACGAGGTGCTTGAGGGCTTTCTGAAGGTGCTTCTAAGAGAGCAACTTTGAGGAATGGATCGGCAATGTTAGACGACGGAGAATTGAGAGTGCCTTCGTCGAACACCACGTGTATGCTCTCCTCATATGTTGTAGTTCTTTTAATAAACACCTTATATGCCTTACTTGATGGAACATAGTCAAGGAATATGGCTTCATCACTTTTTGCATCAAAATTGCCCAAATTGTCCTTTCCATTGTTGAGCACAAAGCACTTGCATCCAAAGATCTTGAAGTGAGAGATGTTGGAGAATATCCTTTGACCAGCTCATATGGAGTCTTAGCAAGCATAGGATTTATAAGAGCTATGTTGGTTATGTACCAAGCTGTATTCACCACTTCAACCCAGAATAAAGAAGAAACTCCACTGTTGAGTAGCATTGTTCTCGCCATCTCTACTAAGGTTCTGTTCTTCCTTTCAACAACCCCATTTTATTGTGGAGTCCTATAGGGTGAGAAGTTATGACTTATCCCTCTTTCAATACAGTAGTCAAGCATCTCGATATTCTCAAACTAAGTCCCATGGTCCAAACAGATAGTGCACACTTGTAATGATAAGGAATTATAAAGCAAAGTGACGAGCTCAGTGAAGCGAGAAAGACTTGATCTTTATAATGCAAGAAGAGTGTACATGTGAATCTAGAATTGTCATCAATGATCATGAATATGTAACTTGCTCCACCAGGGATTTGAACAAGCATAGTTCCACAAAGTTCCATGTGACGGAGCTTAAGGGGCTTCTTGGTTGTGATGTCTGACTTGGGTTTGAACGAACTTATGACTTGTTTGCCTTTGACACAGTTAGCACAATTTGTCATATTCTCTATCTTGATAGGAGGCAGTCCACAGACCAATACTTTCACACGAAGTTTATGTAGAAGATGTAGATTGATGTGCCCTAGTCTTTGATGCCACAAAGCGATTTGATCTTATCAAAACAAGGCAAAGGTTACTATGAGGGATGTAGCTAGGGTCGAATATGTACGTACTATTGACTCGCTTTCCATTTAAGATGATTTTCATTTGCAAAAAATCCCCACAAAGCACTTTCAGGTTGTAAAGATGACTTCGTTTGGTCCCTCATCACAGAGCTGAGTGACACTCAACAAGTTGTAGCGAAGGCTCTCCATGAAAATCACCATTTGAATCTCTATATTATCATTGAGATGCACCTTTCCATATCATGTAATCTCTCTAACCCTTTTATCACCAAATGATATGCTTCCACCATCATAGTTCTGAAACTTTTGCAATCTTTCTTGTCTCTGGTCATGTGACATGAGCAACCACTATAGATGTACCATTTGTTCTCGCTGCTCATTTTTACCTACTGTAAAACAATCAAACCATTGGAACCCATCATAGCTCAGCTTTTCTAGGTTGATTAGTCTTTTTGTTGACATTAGGGGAGGGATTATTGACATGCTTTTGACCTTTGGTTGAAGGAGCATGTTCGTGGTAAGAAGGGTCATTCAAATCAAGCACTTCACGAGTGTTGTGAGTGGATGACTTGTATGGCTTGTTACCTACATCATGCTTCTTCTTATACCTATGTATATTATGTCCATTATTACCACATAACCTGCACCATCCATTATATTTAACATAACCATACTTGCCCTTCCCAGGTCTGAAGGGCTTCTTATCCTTAAGTTTAGGGTCTATAGTGTTTACTGCGTTCCCTTGAGCTTGGCTCACATACATGTTATGAGCCTTTCCCCCTTGAAACCAATAATTATTGTCCATTGACGGTTGCTCAAGTGCCTTTACCTTTTCTCTATAAATTTATTTTTTCTTCTACAAGTTTGAAGGGCTTTATCAAATGTCTCAACTTTTCCAGTTAATTCCCCAGTAAACTTCTTATTGGCACTAGACCACTTAGTAGAATCCCCATCTATGTCATATCCTAGTCCAGTTCTAGATCTAACAAACATTGTTTGATTCACCGTGTTCTTATTGATAAAGTCAGTTATATTGGTGAGTTTGTTAAGGATGATACCTAGTCGCTCTCTACCTTTGAATACAAATCTTTAGATAACCCCATTGAGGTTGCTTACTACTGCATCCTTCGAAGGTCATAGTCATAAAGCTTAGTTACCTAGACTTTACTAAGGCCTTTTCCTTGTTAGCTATCCTAGTCAATAAATCCAGACACTCACTACGTAGATCTTTGACTTCCTCTTCATATTCATTAGTTTGTGGCTCTAGATTTTCAGTATCATCTACAAGCCCTTAATCATATTGATAAGCTCTTTCTTTTCTAGCAAATTAAGATGAGTAGGGAAAGGGTCAGAGTATTTTACCTCTGGAGAAAGGGCTTCTGTGTCGGCCATAAGACAGAGGCCTTGGTAGCCTTCATGGAGATTCACTTCATCGTCTTCTTCTCCCCATGCCGAGAAAAATGCCTTCTATTCAGATCCTTCAACCTTAGGGTTAATGCAGGTCTTAGCAAGATGCCCTTTTCCTAACAATTGTATCATGTGTACTATTTGAGATCTTGCTTTGCTGAAGATGATGGTTCTTCTTGTCCAGCTTTCTTTTTGAACCATTTCATGACCATTTTTGTCATGAGGGCGACTTCCATGTCATTGTCCTCTTCCTCTTCACCATCATTGATCTCCATCTTTTCTAGAACCTTTGTGAGCTTCAAAGTGGTTCCCTTGGCTTATTTTGTAGCTAAGTCCTTCCTCATATCAGAGTTATCTTGATTAAAAACTTTCCAAATATGTCAACCACCGAGAACTTCTTACAATTTGGAGACATTAGAGCGATTCTTTGGGTGAGCTTGAACTTGTCACTCATTGCATAGATGACTGCTAGTGTTTTCTCTCAGGCGTCAATTTTTACACCAGAAGCGCTTAGTTTGTTTACAAAGATAGTGAACCAGGATTGGAACGCATACACGCTTTCACCAGGGAGTTGCTTGAATGCCTGGAACTCTCTTTGAAGATTAAATTTCCGGGTGTCTTTTGAATCTTCACTATCCATGTGGATGGATATAAAAGCTTCCCACATATCCTTAGTTGTTGGTATGTCAATGACCTTGTTGATGTCTGTTCGTGTGAGTCCACATAGGATGAGTTGTCGAGCTTTTAAGTTCTTCTCCATCTTGGCATAGTGATCAGGTTGTCAATCTTTCCTTTCCTTTAATTCTGGAAGCACTTCATCCTGAGCTCAATTATCTTCCAACACTGGTAGTCCTAGATTTGGATAAACGTTGTATGCACTCCTAGCCACCAGTCAAGCTCCCCTTCAAGAAGCTGATGAGGTTTGTTCAAGGACATCCCTAGGTTGAATTCTCCGTTCTTCATCCTTATTCTGGAATCAGATTCTGCCCTGATACCAATTTTGGATTGTATAATTTATGTACTTAATGTAATTAAAGAATTGTTCTTTTGTGTGGAAAAGATTAAGACTTTTAAGGCAATTAATTCTTAAACGAACTTCTTTATTTATTCTCTTAGAGTTTACAACTTCAAGGCGAAGACAGATTCTTAGTTCGTCTCCCTAAACTCTCCTAGATATTGCCTAAATTCTAAATCAACATAGATAAACTCAATGACTAAACAACCCTTTCTAATTCATCATGCTAAGCTATTTATACCAAATGCGTAATTGTCGGAAACTAATCTACTAAAAGTTATATAATATAATTAAATAATACTATGAATCGTAACATAAACTCAAAGATAACAAAGTAGATCTGACAACCTAGATTGCGAATTTAGGAGATCTCGTATAAACTCTATCTTTCCCTTTATAGGAACTGGAAGATATCTTTCCTCTTTTATGCGCTTGGTTCCCTTCCTTGTCACTCGGTTCCTTTCAGCGCGTCACTTCCTTGTATTATTTGGAATTTTAGTTGCTCGGTTCCCTTGACTCTGGTACTCGGTTCCCTAACTTTGGTACTTTGTTCCTTAACTCTGGTGAAGCGTTTTAAGCGCGTTGTTTCTCTTCCCGCTTGACTCCCTTTAGACGTTTCATCTTCCTAACTCAAGCTCATTGATTCATTTGCTCTAATAGATTAAATTGCTCTAAGGCCTATTGATATCCTGCAATAACTCACTCAAGGAAGACATTAGTATATAAAAATGTTTGTTATCATTAAAAGTGAGAGATCACGGGTTATAGCGACTATGAGCTAGTTCCTATAACACAACAAGGTGTATTTTATTTTTTTCTTCTTAGGTCACTAGACCCTCCTCTCCACATTGTATTCCATGAAACAAAGTGGATGAATTACTTGATAGATTTTGTTTTAGTCGACGTGCCAATTCTATCTATTGAGTGTGTCCTTATTTCATTGGACTACTAATCGGAGATAGATATCCAAATATCCAATACATCATCACATATTCCCTTTATTTACTTTTATTTACTTGAACCATATCGCCTCTTATGTGGTATAAATACTCCATACAATTCATTCCTATTAAAATTCAATCCAATTGATGAGAGATTTTACTACTACCCTTCTTGAAAACAAGCCAAACTTACTATCCAGGTAATCAATAATCTATTTATTTATAATTTATTATGTTAGTCATTTCAATGGAATTGTCTAATATCCACTATAATATTCATAACTCCGCGGAAAAACTGTAATGTAAGTACTTTCCTATAGGTACCCACTATAATATCACACTCTAAAAATTGTTGGACATTTGCGTGTTTTTTCTTCCAATAGATTCCACTCTGATAAGCCCTCCGGAGCCACCGACACCCCCACCGCGCGCCAGTGCCATGTTTCCTTTACCCAAACCTCTACTGAACAATAATTACCCAATTATTCACACTTTCACTCTCTCACATTTGGTCAATCTACACATTTAACCTATTGCATTATAGAGCAGACTCAACGGTGATACTTATTTTGAGTATCATAATTAATTTTAAAATATATTTTAATATTATGATACTCTAACCTTACAATGGTGATACTTTTTTCAAGTATCACAATCAAATTTTTGTATTTTTCTTTTGTTTTTAATCTTAGTTGAAGTGTTAAAGTTTATTATTTAATTATATACAAATGAAAATGTGGGACCAATGTATAAGACTTTGTGTAAGAATGAGTATCATGTATATGATACTCAAATGTAATAATCATATTGATAAAAACAAAAAAACTCTTATATTAATCTTTAAATAAAAGGCTAAGATACTCGAAGTGTCACCATCGTGGATGCTCTTAATTCCTTTTAAAAATATTGTCTTTTAATTCCACCAAGTCAACTGTAAATTTGTATAAGTGGGTCGGCAATATAGCTAGCTTCAATGGGATAAACAAGCCCAAAACCTACTACTTAATTTTAAATCTTGAATGAACTGGCTGGATATAATTAATAAACTAACATATTTTCTTGTGTTTGGATACAATTAATGCAGGTTTTATATATGGTCATAATATTTTATAGTTTAGAAAAATATATATCAATAAGAATAATTACAAAATATTAATTGTTTTAAAATACGACAATTTCATACCGACACGTAATGAATAACAAATAAAATCAAAGATTATTTATGTTCGATTTTTTTAAAAGTTTTTCGCATAATTTTTTTTAAAGATTGTTATATAACATTCATAGTTTCATATGATAAAAATATTTAAATAGATATTCTAGTTTGTAAAACATATATTGATTCAATATAGTACATTGAATAGGTAAGCACAATTAAACTAAACGTATAAGGACAATAAGTAAATATGGAAATTATAATGATGATATGGCATACTATTGCATTGAGATAGCATGATATGTTTGAGTCTACAAGTTCAATTTTTTTAAGCATTGATGATATATTATTGATTGTTATTTTAGTCAATTATTTTTGTCCTAATGAAAATTGACACAATATCATAAATTCATTAGAAACCGATTTCATTGCTTGCATACGTGTATACAGGTTAAATGCCACAATACCATAAATTCACTACAAACAGATTCCATGACTTGCATACGTGTACACAACTGAAAAGAGGTTTGAGTAGTGAAATTGAAAGAGTTGTTTTGTTGACTCGTCATTGGTCAAAAGAGTTCGCATTCATGCATGCTTACACCTGTAATGTCTCTTATACATGTAAAATCTACTTGTTTGTCCCCTATTGGCTTAAGGCTTGAGGTTGGGAATGATTTTTATATGAATTTTGATGTTCCTACCATCTGACTAAATGTAAATTATGTGGTGCACTAAAACTTGGTTAGGAAGTTCCGACTATGTGTTGCTATAACGGAGAAGTCGTGTTGGCACCTATATGGATGTCTGACACGCTTACTGATCTATACACTCAACACGACAAGTATGGTACGCATTTTAAGCAATATTCTCGTTTTTATAACAATTTCTTTGCCTTCAGTTCTTTAGGTGGTGCTATTGAAGCTGAAACGCAATCTGGAATACACACTCTTCAATTATTAGGCCAGCTATATAATTTCTTACCAAAACTTTTTCCTTCTAACAATAAGCTTGATTATTTGCAAATTTATTTCTATGACGATGCTTTAGAACTCGACACTCGTTGAGAAAGGTTTGTATCCTTTGCTGACCTGTTGCCTGAAGTGATAAAGACACTTATTGGTATTACAAAATGTAATCCATATGCTCGATTTTTTCGATCTCTGAGGAACACATAAGTGTCAGAACAATTCAAGATTGGTATTTCAAAAAATCTAATTATCGACCAAACTGTTTACGACACCCCTACTTTCATTGAGGTCATTGTCATATTAGTTAACGATGATTTGACAAGTGCTATTCATAGTCCAAAAATAGTTGTACAAGCTCATTATGACCAATCACATAGATTAATGCATTATTATGGTTTTTTGATCCGTTACAGTACCCTCTTTTGTTTTTTCATGGAGAATCAGGCTAGTCTCAAGACTTTCCTAGAAAGAAAAAAGGAGACAAAAGATTTTGGAATAACGTTTACTTTTCCATTTCCAATTGTTCAATACAAAATGCATCTAATATAATTAATAGGGAGGTATTATGTACGATTTTTACGCCATCTTTAGTTTTCCTTACTACATATGCAACATTTAATGTTCTTGTTGTTTGTTTGGACTTATGTAGCTACTTTGTTTTTGATGCAGGAGCATCCAAGCTAGCTCCTAGACCTTATAATCTAAGTAATCAAGGTCCAATCACCAGGCTTCGAACTAAGAGATCATCCATGGAAGTCAAGACAGTTACTAATGAAGGTATTGAACATGTTGAGGTTATGGATTGAAGATTGTAATTGCTATTTGAATTTCATGTTGGTTTTTATGTACTTTGCACAAGGATTGTAGTTAGTTTATTTGGGTGTTTGGGACCAGTTCATTGTTCTTTTGGAGTCGGTTCATTAGTTCTATTTTTATGGTTCACTTACTTATTTTAAGACATTTAAGGGGCCAGTTAATGCATGGTTTACCTTGGACTATATAAGCATTTTCTTTGTAAGTTTTAGGGATTCTTGAATGAATTGAGAATTGCATTTGCTGTAGCCATTGATGCGTCTTCTAACCACCTTCTCCAAAGAGTGTTTGGAGAGTGATTGAGTGTATGAGTGTTTGCTTGATCTAGAACCATAGGTCGTCCTCCTTGTGCTTTGTCTTTCATAGGTGTTTGTGTAGGGTTGTAAGAGAAGGGATTCTTCAGCTGTTGGTGTGGTTCTTGTTCAATCGAGATCAAGGGTTGCATCATTGTCTTGTTGGGTTCTTACTCAATCTATCCATCACCCATTTTTAGGATGAAAGGGTTATGTACCATTTGATTTGCTTCTTTGATCATAGCATTGAGGGGTCTCTTAATTGTTGCATAGTTTGTTCATCTCCCATCTATCTTTCCCTTTCCTTGTTGTTTTTGTTTGAGTTTTGCTTGCTGATTTTTGCATTAAGTTTCCACCAAATTCCACAGATTCCATTGTTCTTAATTGTTGATCATGTTCATGAAGCTTGTTGGTTTCTAGATTGGCTTCATCATGTTCCGCATTGTATCAGTTTTTGAAGAGGAGAAACAACATTAAGGTTCGAGGCAAGCATTTGGAAAACAGATGGGTTATTCCATACAACCCTTACATTCTCATTGCATTTGACTATCACATAAATGTTGAAATATGTTCAACTGCGCTAGCAATGAAATATATATATGTATAGGTACTTATACAAAGATCATGACAAAATTTGATTCAACATCCAAAAAAACACATGTAGATACAAGATGAACCATAAGCTTTCTAGATGGCTTGATAAGTCACTCTTGTGGAAGCGTACATGATTGTTAAGTTTGATCTATATGATATGTTTCCATCTATCTATGAAACCTACTGATTTCCCAGAATAAAAATTCACATCTATCATGAATGACGACAATCAAAAAATCACTATGCTTACTGCCTACTTTACAGCTAATTCAACCATAGACACTGCACATTTATACTCTGAGTTTCTTGAATGGTTTGTGTGGGATAAAAGTGCCAAAATGTGAAAAGAATGAATCAGAGGAACGTGCATAGGTAGACTAACATATGTCCTTCCTTTTGATACGAGGATTAGCCCGAAAGGAAACGGATCTAGGATATGAGTTTCACAAAAACCTAGAATTTAGATTAGTAACAATGGAATTGGATTCAGACCAATAAAAACGACGAACCCCCCCCCCCCCCCCCCCCAATTGAATGGGTGATTTAGACCCATGCCGCATGACTTATCAACCTGAATTTTCTTAAGGTGGAAGTGATGGATAGTTCGGACATGGACCGATAGGAACGACGATAAAAACCCACCAATGGAACGGGAGCGCTACACCTTTGTCGCAATACTTACCAACCTTCATCTTCTATAACTCTACACAACCTAGAATTGTTGACGAACTAGGAGAATAGAGAGTTTGCCTTGGCTGGCAGAATTCACCAGTCCTATGAAGAATTGGCACAAACGACACAACTAGTGCTTGTATGCGAATCGATACTTTTGCAGGGATTTTTGTTTTTGAGATCAACGTACTTGGGAGCATTCTTTTTGTTTGAAAAAAAGCTATCCGATTTCATTAATGGAGACTCAGCCTTTTAAAGGGGATGCCAAAATTCTCAAAACAATTACAATCAAATCACTACAAAACTGCTAAAACGGGAAACTACTAATCTAGAAACTAACTTGCAAGAGTATGGTTGTAATTGTTCGTATTCCATCTATTTATAAACTGAAATAAACTAATTATAAAACTAAATAACATCTCAAAGTCATGGTCAAGCATTGACAAAACAATCTAAGTCTATAAAAGCGGTAAACTAGATAGAGGCAACATTTTCCACTAGACTCATTGTTTTGTCATCGGACTTGTATCATCACGGAGTGTAGAATCGTATCATCTTGTCGAGTTCAATCAAAACACACATGGAAATATAATTTCATGCAAAATGAAAATAAAAATCAATAACTAATTATGACTTGATCATACACTAATAGTAGGAAGATTAGAAAATCCCCTAGAGGTGGGTTTAGTCTCGCTCATGTCGCTCAAATGATAGTTAGATCGTATCTAGTACAACCCTTCCTAGACGGTGAGTTTAGACATGTTCTTCTGATGAACAAATATATAATAAAATATTTTTAGTTACGTAAGTCTTGATTCTCTCGAGAAGAGATATGTAGGCGAGATGTTAAACAATGCAACCAAAATCATTAAAAAAATTCAAAATGTTTTGTATCTACATTATTATTAATCAAAAGAGTCAACAAAGAAGGTGGAACTGCAATAAAATGTATTTTGCAAATTTGTGTACATTATTGCTCAACAAACATGTTTGAACAAACACCAAAATATTTGAGCAAACCCAAATATATCAGTGATTCAAATATGTGAGTGCTAACATTACCAACAAATCAGAAATACATCACTGATCTCATACACAAATGAGAAAACAACCGTATACATTTGAGTACTGATACCATCACACATTTTAGTGTGAGTACTATTACCAGTACACACTTCACCAATATACAACACCAATTCCCACATGTGAGTGTTACCACCAGTACACATTTCAGCATATACCGGTACATTTCAGCAAACAACAATACATCACCAATTCACACATGTGAGTCCTAACATTAACAAATCAGAAATACAAAAAAATTTCCTTCCTGAATTAAACATAATAAGTGTAAGGAAGTTAGGTATAAATAAGCTAATATAAAATGGATTAAGTACTTATCCATACAATATCTAAAAATACACACCAATATAAAACATATATACAAAATTACACAAAGGATAAACAAGAATTGCAACACCAATTCACACGAGGTATTCATTTTCAGAATTTCTTCATCCTTTTATTTGAGTGATTTAATTTTTATTCTCCGTAGAAGCTTCGCTATATATGTTCGCTTACTTTCAACGACAAGATGCTAAGGTCTCCACACATCTTTCAAAATTAACAAAAGTGAACATGGTTCAAGTCTAGGGTAATAAATGAAGTATCTAAATAGTGAAATGTAGATCAACAAAATAGTTAAAGGATTGATATATTAGACTGAATATTGATGTCATAATTGTACGATATAAGGATCATCAAAATATTACTTGATGTTGTTCTCATAACATATTGCATGAAAATGTTGCTATATACTATTATTACCTAAATCTAAATGCAAGTACAAAACTCCATTTTTTCATTAAGTAAATAATGATGTATCAAGGCCTAGAAGAATGGTATTACATTCGAATAAAGCCTGATGGAGATCACATTAGTTAATCATGAACCTTTTCCCAAACTAAAAGAGTCTAAAATTCCAACAACCATGATTTCACAACAACAATAATCTACTTCAATCATACATTTTCAGCAACCATAATTGCAGCAACCATAATTTCCCAGTAAAACATACATTTGCATCAAAAAAATTCACTAAAACCACAATTCTAGCAACCCTAACAGAAATTCTATGAACAGAAATTCTACCAATTCTACCAATTTCATAACAAACTTTCACTAAAACCACAATTCTAGCAAAACATACATTTACATTGATCTTTAACCATAATTGAAGCTGAACCCTTACAGAAATTCTACCAATTCTTCCATTTTCAAATAAAATTTTACTAAAATCACAATTCCAGCAACCCTAATAGAAATTCTACCAATAGAAATTGTACCATTTTCTACCAATTTCATAACAAATTGAACCACCATCCACAATTCCAGCAAAACATACATTTACATTGATGTTGAACCATAATTGAATATGAACCCTAACATATATTCTACCAATTGTACCAATGTTATAATACCTAATCTTAATAATCAATTTCAGCAACCCTAAGCCCATAACCCTAACAGAAATCCAACTAATTTTGAAGAAAACAATATAGAGGATGACACAAACTTTTGCTTTCTCCATTTCCGCCTTCTGTTTCTCCTCCCTCGCCTTCGATTTCTCGTTCATTGCCTTTGATTTCTCATTGCTTGCATTTGATTTAGCGTTCCTTGCTTTCGATTTCTCCTTCTTTGCCAACCCTAAACGGATTCTGCTCTTTCAGCCTTCTTCAAGACGCTGATTTCTCCTTCTGCTTAAAGTTAGATCACTCCGCTCTCTTCCAAATCTCTCCTACTTTTTTCCCTTTCTTCTCTCTCCCGGTCGAAAGAACCCCTCACACTGAAAACCCATCCAATTTTTTTCTTTTAGATTTTTGAACTTCAAACTTCAAACAATATCTCAAAATTTTTAAATTTTATTTTGTCTTTTAGATATAACTTGCACTTATGGATCCATATATAAATAGTGCCAATGTCTTCAAATTGTTTTACATGATTTCTCACCAGCTCTGTCAATATTTTATTAAGACATTTGTCCAACTTTCTTATTTGCCAGATTTTGATTGGACAAACAAGAGGTGTGTGGATCGTGTGATTTATGTACTTAATCTAATTAAATAATTATTCTTTTGTGTGAAAAGGATTAAGACTTTTAAGGTAGTTAATTCAAAAATGATCTTCTTTATTGATTCTCTTAGAGTTTACAACTTCAAGGGGAACACACAGTTCTTAGTTCGTCTCCCTAAACTCTCCTAGATATTGCCTAAACTCTAAATCAACAAAGATAACCTCACTAAATGAACAACCCTTTCTAATTCATCAAACTAAGCTATTTATATTAAAGGCATAATCGCTAAGAACTAATCTACTAAAAGTTTCATAATATAATTAAATAATGCTATGAATGATAACAGAAACTCAAACATAACAAAGTAGCTCTAACAACCTAGATTGCGAATCTAGGAGATCTCGTATAAACTC
The DNA here is from genome assembly GCF_046119375.1 of Phyllobates terribilis. Lineage (NCBI taxonomy): Eukaryota > Metazoa > Chordata > Amphibia > Anura > Dendrobatidae > Phyllobates > Phyllobates terribilis. The sequence continues at coordinate 21,708 of NW_027370035.1, forward strand.
TATCTTTCCATTTATAGGAACTGGGAAGATATCTTTCCTCTTTTACACACTCGGTTCCCTTCCCTGTCACTATGGTCCCTTCATCGCGTCACTCTCTTGTATTATTTGGAACTTTAGTTGCTCGGTTCCCTTGACTCTGGTAGTCGGTTCCCTAATTTTGGTACTCGGTTCCCTAACTCTAGTGAAGCGTTTTAAGCGCGTTGTTTTTCTTCTCACTTGACTCCCTTTAGTCACTTCAGCTTTCTAACTCAAGGTTGTTAATTCTTTTGCTCCAATGTACTAATTTTCTTGAAGGCCTATTGGTATCCTGCAAATAACTCACTCAAGGTAGACATTAGTATATAAAAATATTTGTTATCATTAAAAGTGAGAGATTGTAGGTTATAGCGACTAAACTAGTTCATATAACCCAACAATTTCTCCCTTTTTAATGATGACAAACATAGAATCCTGTCATAGATATATAAGATTAGCCAAAGGGACTCAGAAAGAAATAATAATTGACTCCCCTTAACTTGTGAACAATTTGCACTTATCGCCCCTTTAAACTTACTATGAGTGCTAGTTCCACCTTAATTATATAACTCCTATGTTTGTATTACTCCCCCTTTTGACATCATTTAAAAGGACATGCTCAATATTAAACAATGGAAAATAAGCCTAGCACTTGTGTGCCCTCTAGAAGGATGATTAAGTGATGCATATGAAAATAGTCAAGTGACTTGCTCTTAGTAAGTACTATGGCAAGCAATCATTTAAGCACAAAACCACACTTAATATATTAATAAGAACGTAATACGAGCACAAAATACATTTGGATACGAGAGAGGTTTTGGATTCCTAAGGAGTTCTAAGTTCAGAGAATGGGACTTGATTCAAGTCCTTCTATTGATCCTCATTATCACTCAGATGATCTTCTTTTAGAGGGTCTACCATAAGAGCCTTGATATGATGGAAGTGCCAGTCAATCATCTTCTCGAGGCCTACCATGTGCTTGTTCAGCTGAAGCACGACCTCGAATGTTCGGAGTTGGATCTCAGTATGGCTTAGGTTTTCAGGTATAAGGGGCTTGGTTAGGCTCTAGAGCTGCTCAGTCTTTGGTTCAGATATGGGTTTTGGCTAGTCCATACCAACGTTTTTCACTAGTCATCGCAGCCTAGTCACGATCACGATGCTATCAAGGGTTGTTTCTTTGGTTGGTTTGTAGATGCCAAGCTTGATCATTAGCTTCTTCAAGATGTGCAGTTAAGGCGGCGCGTGATTCTTGTGCTTCTTGAATGTGAGCGCGTGGATCAGGATAAGCCTGGAGGTGTCAATTATACTCCCCTCTATTGTATCACGTAAAAGGCAGGCATCGGAGCCGATGATTGTGTCACACTTCTCTTGGCGAGGACTGACGTTGTGTAGCAGGATGAAGTGAAGCAGCTTCTTCCCAAACGATATCACATGCATCTTTATTTCCTTGGGCTTGGATTTGCGACGAGTAGCTCGATGGTTTATGCCTTCCCAGATGGCCAATTTTTCTTTGGCAGCGCGACGTACCCCTCGCTAGTTGGAAGGACTAGGACTTTTGCAACGAGCTTGACGTTTATTGTCTTGGGATCATATCCCCATGGAATTTGAGAACTGAGTAAGTCTGGCCTGGGGCTGGAGGCATCGCGACTAGAGCGCTGTAGAATTTCCTCACCTCGTCCAGGTCGATGGTGAAGGGCTCCTCTTCTCGTTTGCATCCATGCGTGTGCTCAAGGGTAGTGACTGTCGCAGCTACATCAAACTCTATCGGATCGAGGGTTTTCCATAACCCTTTCCCTATGATTAGGGACTCGATCACCATACGGTTGTCAAAGTTTCCATGAGGTGGCGGTAGCTATATTTCTAGAGTGCCTTCCACTGGATTCATCGCCTTTGATACAAGGCCCTTGGCCTTCTTGACAGAGGTCGAAAAGAGGGTGATTGAGAGTGGTCTCTTCAGGGAGGGTCGGCTGTGTGGAGACTCTAGAGATGTGAGGGTAAGGGTTGGAGGGTTACTTTCACCGTGAGCTTAGATGATTTGGGTGTGCTCACTACTCTTTGAGGGAGAAGGATTTGGAGTAGTTGATGAGACAGATTGGATTGGATCGGTGGTTGTGGGTTTGTCTTAATCCATAGGAGTGAGAGAGGTGGTGTGTCTGGAGGAAGTGGGAACATGTGGCTTTGGTGGTGATTGGTTGGTCGAAGGAGGAGGGGACGAGAGCTTCTCCGGGGATTGATGTGTCGGAGACTGGATTTCTGGTTTGGTGGATTCTTTTAGATTTTCTTCCACCACCATAGTGTTGGCGAGTTGGGATTGTTCTGTGGTTGGTGAAGGTTGTGTTTGGGTTGAAGGGTTGGGTGGTAGAGACTCCAAAAACTCTTGGTACTTCATGAAATGTTCCACTGTTCGTGAGAGATGTTAATTTGTTTGGCCATTTTTGTGTTTCAAAATAGCTTGATAGAGTGAGTAAGAGACGAGAGAGAGACGAGAGAGAGAGAGAGAGAGAGAGAGGGAGAGATGTATTTGAGTGACATTGGTGTGAGGGGGTACAAACTTAGATGGGATTGAGTTTTATATGTGGTGTGCAATAGTCCGATAACAACGGCTCAAATCAGATCAGATCAAGCGTCTTGGAACTCGGAAAGCAGGTGGTCTTTGGAAACTAGGGCGTAATGAGTTCCTATGTAGTAGCTAGGTCCCTATCTTTCTTACTTAGAAAAACCGGTCTCCATAAATTTGTCGGTCCCTATCTTGAGTTCCCATCAAGTCTGCGCTTGTTACTTACTCAGAAAACTTGGTCCCCATCATCTTAGGAGCTGTGTCTCAGCTCCCATTCTCAGCGGGATATATTTACTAGCTTAAGAACATATATAATTGAAACACACAAAGGGAATTCATAGTTCTTTAAAATAGCAAAATATTCACCTGATAATAGTGGCATGCAAATCCCTTGGATCAGATCAAAATTTCGCACAAAGGCTTACTACAAGGACAATATCAGGTCTAGAGGCAGTTACGTACATCAAAGAACCAACCATACCTCGATAAAGGGTCTCATTATTCTTGGGTCCATTAAGATCTGCATCAAGCTTAGTTCATATGGACACTGGGGTGTGAAGGGGCTTATTATTCTCCATACCAAACTTCTTGATCATCTCCCTTTAGTACTTTGGTGGATGGATTTGTATACCATCTGCCTTTTGCACCACTTGAAAGACAAGAAAGAAGTTTAGTTCCCCAAGCATGCTCATGTTGAACTAGCTACTCATCACATTCTTGAATTTATCTACAAGCAACAAGTTAGTGGAACCAAAAATAATAACATCTACATATAATTGAACCAAAAGAATGTCTCCCTTGTGTTATTTAATGAAGAGCGTCTTGTCAGTCGTCCCTCTTTTGTATTTGTTTGCAAGGAGGTACCTGGAGAGATAATCATACCATGCCCTTGGTGCTTGCTTCAAACCATATAGTGCCTTCTCTAAGAAAATACACGTGCTCTAGGTTATTTGAGTCCTCGAATCCTGGAGGTTGCTTGACGTATACTTCTTCGCTAAGAACTCCATTTAGAAAAGCTATTTTCACATCCATTTGAAATAGCTTGAAGCCCTTGTGAGTGGCGAAGGCTATCAACAGACGAATGGCCTCAAGGAGAGGGACTGGAGCATAGGTCTCATCATAGTCAATTCCCTCTTGCTGGTTATACCCTTGAGCAACAAAACAAGCTTTGTTCCTTACTACAACACCTGAGTCATCGATCTTGTTTCTAAAAACCCAACGAGTTCCAATGATAGTACGATTAGAGGGCTTAGGAACTAGACGCCAGACTTTATTCCTTTCAAACTCATGAAGCACTTCCTCCATACCGCCATCCATCTGGATCAAGGATGTCTTCTTTAATGTTTTTAGGCTCGGTGAGGGAGACAAAGGCGTTGAAGGCACACAGATTAGTCTCAAAAGTGGCTTCTTTAAATGCTTCGGTGATTGCCTCTAGAGGAGCTTCTGAAGAGGCTCTTGAGAGAGTATGCACTCCGGAGTGTAAGGGAGTGATCATGTTCCCTGGAGGATGAGCATCTTGTTGATGGAAGCTTCTAGAATGAGGAGTTGTGATGGGTACTATGTGGGAGTGTGAAGGCATATCATTGTGACTATCTGACTCACAGGCTATGGGAACTGATGAGGTAAATGGAGGGGATATGGATTTAAGGTTGTAGTACGAGGTGCTTGAGGGCTTTCTGAAGGTGCTTCTAAGAGAGAAACTTCGTCGAACACCACGTGTATGCTCTCCTCATATGTTGTAGTTCTTTTAATAAACACCTTATATGCCTTACTTGATGGAACATAGTCAAGGAATATGGCTTCATCACTTTTTGCATCAAAATTGCCCAAATTGTCCTTTCCATTGTTGAGCACAAAACACTTGCATCCAAAGATCTTGAAGTGAAAGATGCTGGAGAATATCCTTTGATCAGCTCATATGGAGTCTTAGAAAGCATAGGATTTAGAAGAGCTATGTTGGTTATGTTCCAAGCTGTATTCACCACTTCAACCCAAAATGAAGAAGAAACTCCACTGCTGAGTAGCATTGTTCTCGCCATCTCTACTAAGGTTTTGTTCTTCCTTTCAACAACCCCATTTTGTTGTCGAGTCCTAGGGGCTAAGAAGTTATGACTTATTCCTCTTTCAATACAGTAGTCAAGCATATTGATATTCTCAAACTCAGTCCCATGGTCCAAACCGATAGTGCACACGTGTAATGATAAGGAATTATAAAGCAAAGTGACGAGCTCAGTGAAGCGAGAAAAGACTTGATCTTTAGAATGCAAGAATAGTGTACATGTGAATATAGAATTGTCATCAACGATCATGAATATGTAACGTGCTCCACCAGGGATTTGAACACGCATAGGTCCACAGAGTTCCATGTGAAGGAGCTCAAGGGGCTTCTTGGACGTTTTTTCATGAATTAAGAATTGCATTTTGTTGAAACAAAAGCTCTCATTTGATTGTCTCACAAACCGGTGTGTTCATCCTTAGTCTACTTTAATTTCTTGTGTCACTCCTCGTTGTGCCTTAAAGATCGATTCAATACGTCATTGTGTAGCAATGTATGTGGTGTTGGTCTAAGATCGGATCCAAGGGTTTGTCTTCTCTGCGAGTCTAAAAGTTCTTCTTCTAATTGAAGGTTGTATCTCTTCATCTATCATCCGTTTATCATCTCTTCTGCATCCTATCTAATCCATTGTCTTTGTTTCCAAGGTACGAACGTCTAGATCCGCTCTTTGAGCTTTAACCCCGCATCAATTTGGTATCAGAGCCATTTGCCACCAACCACCACTGGAGAGGAGTCCAAAACCACCATAGAAATGTCGGAGGTGAGCTATAGCCGTCAAGGAGCCAGGCAAAATTTTCTCCAGAAACTGTAGCCTGACTTCAGAAGCTTCGTTCACCCTCGCCCAAACTCGGAATCGAGTTAGTTCATGTTCCAGAGGTAGATCAAAAAGTCTAGTTTTCTGTCCTAAAATGTGAAGAATTTCTATCGAGTGGTCTGTGAGTTATAGCGTTTTTACTGAAGGTACAAATCCGACATCAATTACACACACAAAAATGTACATGCCCTTAGATTTTGGCCTTTATTTTGCATTTAAAATTCAAAGAAACTCCAGTAATAAATCAGTCAAAGAAAACATTCCATAATTAAGGGGTATCATTCAAATCCCACCAATAAATACCCATTCAAATCAGTCAAAGGAATTACAAGAATGGCTGAAACGGTTACTATTCTCCAGAAATTGTAGCCTGACTTCAGAATGCTGGTTCTCTTTCGTTTTAACTCCGAATTGAGTGATTTAAAGTCTCAGATATACATCAGGGAGTCTAGTTTCACTCCTTCAAATGTGAGAAGTTTCTGTTGAGGGATTCTCGATTTATCTCTCTTTTACTGAGGGTACGCAGTTAGTGTACGAGATCAATGGAGGATACCGAGAAGCTAGTGTACGGGATCTAACTCCATACGAGCCGGGAGATGACTTCCTTGGAGATTAGAGGAAAAAGTCTCTTTCAAGAAAGGGAGAATGATGCGGGAGCCTGATAGGAGCTTAATTAGATGGTGTTAACTAGCGACTATTAGCTTAGGATTAGTGGTGTTTAGGTGCTTATTGATTTGAGTGGTATTCCCGGAATCCGGTATGGTGTTCATTTATGGATTTGTGGGATGCTCATAAGCGTTATTTTGTGGTCTTATTACGGAGATCCCGTTTGTACTCACTTTTAGTGCACTTGGGACGGAGCTAGAGAGAAGGATACCACACCTACACCCATGGAGAAGCCTAGAGGCAAAGCCGAGCTGCCTCGAATCTTGTAGAAGACCGAAGACAAGTTCGAGAGAAGGCCTCACGACCGAGAGGAGGTGCCACGACCGAGAACGAGCCACAAAGAAGAAATCTCGACCGAGACCCAAAAGTCACGATCGAGACTTTGCCTCAGTAGACATTTTGCGATCGAGACTCCATATTCACGATCGAGATCCGGGCCGACTCTGAGAACTGGGGCCAATTCGCGATCGAGAATCACAATTCTCGACCGCGACTGTGGACGATGGACCGGCCCAATTGCTTATTTATGGCGGAAATCTGATCTATTTTTCCCTATTTTATTATTTCTTTTTAGTTATTTTATTTCCCTACCATTAGATATTATATAAACCTTTAGATTTTAGGTTAGAAAGACTTATGTTCACTTTTATAATTCAGCCTTAGAAATTCTGCAGCCAAGAAGAAAGCTCCCACCTTTGTGCCATTTTCACCTTCATCATTGGTTAGTTTTCATCATAATTATGTATTGCTTTCTCTTGGCTATGTCTGGCTAAGTTCCTACTAGTTCACTCTTAGGTTGATGCCATTATTCTAATGAATGTTTGTGAGAATTCTTATGTTATTGTTCTAAGTTTAATTCAGAATTGTTTAATGATCTCTTGTGCTTTATTGTCTATTGATTGATCTTGATTTTATCTAGGTGTACAACTAGGTTGATTATTATTCATTCATATTGCTAGGCTTGATAATTCGAATTGAAAAGTCTTGTCTTTTAGGTAGCAATCAGAATTAACATAGACTATTTGCGAGTGCTTCTTTTGTAGAGATTATAAACTATGTCGAGTATCGGTGATTTGCCAATGGTATTGCATAGGCCTACTTATCTTTGATCTTTATGTTGTTGCGCTTTTGAACCTTAGGATTTCTTTGGTTATTGCTTACAACAAGGGTTTCTAGGACTATTTGAACTAGTTGCTAATTACGAACAAAGAGTAGGACAATTGGATTAGATAAGTAAGACTATAAGATTACTAGAATTCAATGATCAACTTTCCATAAGAATAATGCGCTGATACTAAAAGAGTGAGCTTTCCATCGTTATAAGTTTACAAATCCAACAATCAACGTTTTAATATTGCTAGTTTAGATGATAAAATACAAAAACCCCTAGTTACTACTAGGTAACATAATAGAAACAAGCTATCGTTGTGGCTCTCTTGGGATTCGACTCCGAATTACCACTTTACTAGTGGATTGTTTAGTTGGATTATCTTTGATAGGAACAACGACCGTTTTACGCCTGTCAGAGCCTCCAAGTTCTCATGAGATTGAAGATTAAAGAAGAAGTCGATGTAGATGAAGATGGTTGGATTGTTGGCTGCTGATTTTATGTGTTTTTCTAAGTGTTATAAGTGTGTTTGTTTGGATCCGGTTCATCTTGTTTTAGAACCGGTTCACTTGCTTTATTTTCCTTGGTTTAGGAGTTAGTTTTCAATTCATTGAACCGGTTCAGTTCACCTTGTTGGCCAGCCATTTTGGCTATTTAAAGGTCATTAGTCATTTGGTATTAGCTATGTTTAAGATGAATGAGAAACAACCTTTGTTGCAACCTTTTTAGACGTCATTCCTTTCATCTTTTCAATGTAGATTTGGAAAGCTGAATTGTATCGGTTTGGGTGTGATATGGCTCTTGTTTTGTATGAATGGATTCTCTTTCATTTGATGTGGTTCTTGTTTAATCGGGATCATTGGGTTACATCATTTAATTTGATGTGGTTCTTGTTCAATTGGGATCATTGGGTATCATCATTGAATGTTTGGGTTCTTCATCAATTCTAACCATCAACTATAGATGAGAGGGTTATGTTCTAATGGTTTCGGTTCTTGATCATCTAGATCAATGGGTTGGATCATGATGCATAGTTTGTTCGTCTCCTATCTTTCCCTTTTGTTGTTGTTATTTCATTGAGTATTTGAGTCAGTTTGAGAGTCTAAAAACATGAAACACATTCGGTTCCGCAGCTTGAGTTTCATCATTGTTCAAATCATCAATTGAAGGTCATTGGTGTCTAGATCGGGCTATATGGGACTTCATTCACGTATCACACAATGTGTCATATTTTCTATCTTGATAGGAGGTAGTCCACGGACCAACTCTTCCGCATGGAGTTTATGTAAAATATGTAGATTGATGTGCCCTAGTCTTTGATGTAACAAAGAGGTTTGATCTTATCAAATCAAGACAAAGGTTACTCTGAGGGATGTAGTTGTGGTCGAACATGCACGTGCTATTGACTCGCTTTCCCTTTAAGATGATTTCATTTGCAAAAATTCCACACAAAGCACTTTGAGGTTGTAAAGATGACTTCGTTTGGTCCCTCATCACAGAGTTGAGTGACACTCAACAAGTTGTAGCGAATTCTCTCCACAAAATTCACCATTTGAATCTCTATTTTATCATTGAGATGCACCTTTCCATATCATGTAATCTATCTAGCCCTTTTATCACCAAATGATACGCTTCCACCATCATAGTTCTAAAACTTTTTCAATCTTTCCTTGTCTCTGGTCATGTGACATGAGCAACCACTATAGATGTATCATTTGTTATCGTTGCTCATTTTTACCTACTAAAAAACAATCAAACCTTTAGAACCCATCAAAGCTCAGCTTCTCTGGGTTGATTAGTCTTTTTGTTGACATTAGGAGAGGGATTATTGACATGCTTTTGACCTTTGGTTGAAGGAGCATGTTCGTGGTAAGAAGGGTCATTCAAATCAAGCACTTCACGAGTGTTGTGAGTGTATGACTTGTATGGCTTATTACCTACATCATGCTTCTTCTTATACCTATGTATATTATGTCCATTATTATCACATAACCTGCACCATCCATTATATTTAACATAATCGTACTTGCCCTTCCCAGGTCTAAAGGGCTTCTTATCCTTAAGTTTAGGGTCTATAGTGTTTACTGCGTTCCCTTGAGCTTGTCTCGCATACATGTTATGAGCCTTTCCCCCTTGAAACCAATAATTATTGTCCCTTGACGGTTGTTCAAGTGCCTTTACCTTTTCTCTATAAATTCATTTTTGCTTCTACAAGTTTGAAGGGATTTATCAAAGGTCTCAACTTTTCCAATTAATTCCCTAGTAAGCTTCTCATTGGCACTAGACCACTTAGTAGAATCCCCATCTATGTCATATCCTAGTCCAGTTCTAGATCTAACAAACACCGTTTGGTTCACCGTGTTCTTATTGATAGAGTCAGTTATATTGGTGAGTTTATTAAGGATGATACCTAGTCGCTTTCTACCTTTGAATACAAATCTTTAGATAACCCCATTGAGGTTGCTTACTACTGCATCCCTCGAAGGTCATAGTGATTAAGCATAGTTACCTAGACTTTACTAAGGCCTTTTCCTTGTTAGCTAGCCTAGTCAATAAATCCAGACACTCACTACGTAGATCTTTGACTTCCTCTTCATATTCATTAGTTTGTGGCTCTAGATTTTCAGTATCATCTAACAAGCCCTTAATCATATTGATAAGCTCTTTCTTTTCTAGAAAATTAAGATGAGTAGGGAAAGGGTTAGATTATTTTACCTCAGGAGAAAGGGATTCTGTGTCGGCCATAAGACAGAGGCCTTGGTAGCCTTCATGGAGATTCGCTTCATCGTCTTCTTCTCCCCATGCCAAGAAAAGTGCCTTCTATTCAGATCCTTCAACCTTAGGGTTAGTGTAGGTCTTAGCAAGATGCCCTTTTCTAACAATTGTATCATGTGTACTATTCGAGATCTCGCTTTGCTGAAGATGATGGTTCTCCTTGTCCATCTTTCTTTTTGAACCATTTCTTGACCATTTTTGTCATGAGGGCGACTTCCATGTCATTGTCCTCTTCCTCTTCACCATCATTGATGTCCATCTTTTCTAGAACCATTGTGAGCTTCAAAGTGGTTCCATTGGCTTATTTTGTAGCTAAGCCCTTCCTCATATCAGCATTATCTTGATCAAAAAACTTGCCAAATATGTCAACCACAGAGAACTTCTTACAATTTGGAGACATTAGAGCGATTCTTCGGGTGAGCTCAAACTTTTCACTCATTGCATAGATGACTGCTAGTGTTTTCTCCAATGCATCAATCTTAACACCAGAAGCGCTTAGTTTGTTTACAAAGATAATCAACCGGGATTGGCATGCATACACGCTTTCACGAGGGAGTTGCTTGAATGCCTGGAACTCTCTTTGAAGAGTAAATTTCCTGGTGTCTTTCGAATCTTCACTACCCATGTGGATGTCGATAATAGCTTCCCACATATCCTTAGTTGTTGGTATGTAAATGACCTTGTTGATGTCTGTTCGTGTGAGTCCACATAGGACGAGCTGTCGAGCTTTTAAGTTCTTCTCCATCTTGGCATAGTGATCAGGCTGCCAATCTTTCCTTTCCTTTAATTTTGGAAGCACTTCATCACTGAGCTCAATTATCTTCCAACACTGGTAGTCCTGGATTTGGATAAACGTTGTATGCACTCCCAGCCACCAGTCAAGCTCCCCTTCAAGAAGTTGATGAGGTTTGTTCAAGGACATCCCTAGGTTGAATTCTCCGTTCTTCATCATTGTTCTTGAATCAGATCCAGCTCTGATAAAAATTTTGGATTGTGTAATTTATGTACTTAATATAACTAAAGAATTGTTCTTTTGTGTGGAAAAGATTAAGACTTTAAGGCAATTAATTCCAAAACAAACTTCTTTATTGATTCTCTTAAAGTTTACAACTTCAAGGTGAAGACATCGTTCTTAGTTCGTCTCCCTAAACTCTCCTAGATATTGCCTAAATTCTAAATCAACATAGATAACCTCAATGACTGAACAACCCTTTCTAATTCGTCACACTAAGCTATTTATACCAAATGCGTAATCGTCGGGAACTAATCTACTAAAAGTTATATAATATAATTAAATAATACTATGAATCGTAGCATAAACTCAAAGATAACAAAGTAGATCTGACAACCTAGATTGTGAATTTAAGAGATCTCGTATAAACTCTATCTTTCCCTTTATAGGAACTGGGAAGATATCTTTCCTCTTTTACGCGCTTGGTTCCTTTCATTGTCACTCGGTTCCCTTCAGCGCGTCACTCCCTTGTATTATTTGGAATTTTAGTTGCTCAGTTCCCTTGACTCTGGTACTCGGTTCCCTAAATTTGGTACTTTGTTCCTTAACTCTGGTGAAGCGTTTTAAGCTCGTTGTTTCTCTTCCCGCTTGATTCCCTTTAGTCGCTTCATCTTCCTAACTCAAGCTCGTTAATTCCTTCGCTCTACTAGATTAATTTGATCGAGGCCTATTGATATCCTGCAATAACTCACTCAAGGAAGACATTAGTATATAAAAATGTGTGTTATCATTAAAAGTGAGAGATCATGGTTTATAGCGACTATGAGCTAGTTCCTATAACACAACAAGGTGTATTTTATTTTTTCTTCTTAGGTCACTAGACCCTCCTCTCCACATTGTATTCCATGAAACAAAGTGGATGAATTACTAGATAGATTTTGTTTCAGTCGACGTGCCAGTTCTATCTATTGAGTGTGTCCTTATTTCATTAGACTACTAACCGGAGATAGACATCCAAATATCCAATGCATCATCACATATTCCCTTTATTTACTTTTATTTACTTGAACCATATCGCCTCTTATGTGGTATAAATACTCCATATAATTCATTCCTATTAAAATTCAATCCACTTGATGAGAGATTTTACTACTACCCTTCTTCAAAACAAGCCTAACTTACTATCTAGGTAATCAATCATCTATTTATTTATAATTTATTATGTTAGTCATTTCAATGGAATTGTCTAATATCCAATATAATATTCATAACTCCACGGAAAAACTGTAATGTAAGTAATTTGCTATAGGTACCCACTATCAGTGTTCTAAAAAAACACTAGGCGGGTGCTAGGCAGGGGGGGCTAGCGCCTAGGCGGATCAATATTACAACACTTATTTTATATATTTTCATATAATTTCCTTATATGAAAAACTAAACCGAAATATATTGATTCATAGTTTTCATAGTAATTCATAATTTAACTATGAAGCATATAATTTGCTAATTAATCATCCAAAATTCATAGAATTTATAGTATTCGTCATAAAGAAGATCTGCAAGAGCACAACATGCAAAAATCATACAATTTTCAACACATGTTTCAACGTAAGTAATATTAAATAATTATTCATAAGTCATAGTCACAATCGCAAGCTCTTAGCGGACGTTGGTCGCAGTATGAGGGAGAGGGACAGAGAGAGCCGAACAAGGGTGAGAGGCGAGACGAGAGGTGAGGTGAGGTGAGGTGAGAGGCAGCCCGTGGGACGGGAGGTGACAGCTTGACAAGATGTAGATGGGAGGTAGTAGGGACGACAAAGGGGTGAGAGGTGAGAGGCGAAGGTGTGGGACGAACGAGAGAGTGGGATTGATTTTTAACTTTTAACTTAAATAAGAACGCATACCCTTTCAAAAAAGAACTCATACCCCCGCCTAGGAAAAAGTAACGCCTAGGCGCGTGTAGTCTCCTAGGCGGGCGATTTTTTCACCCCCTAGCAAAAAAGGACTAGCTTCTAGTCGGAACGTTAGGGTGCCGCATAGCGCCTAGGAGGGGACTAGGCGTCGCCTAGGCAGGCGTTTTAGAACACTGCCCACTATAATATCACACTCTAAAAATTATTGGACATTTGCTTAATTTTTCTTCCAATAGATTCCACTATGATAAGCCCTCCGGAGCCACCGACACCCCCACCGCGCGCCAGTGCCATGTTTCCTTTATCCAAACCTCTACTGAACATTAATTACCCAATTATTCACACTCTCACTCTCTCATTTGGTCAATCTACCCATTTAACCTATTGCATTTTAGAGCATACTCAACGGTGATACTTATTTTGAGTATCATGATTAATTTTAAAATATTATTTTAATGTTATGATACTCTAACTTTATAATGGTGATACTTTTTTCAAGTATCACAATTAAATTTTTGTATTTTGTTTTTGTTTTTAATCTTAATTGAAGTGTTAAAGTTTATTATTTAATTATACATAGATGAAAATATGGGACCAATGTATAAGATTTTGTGTAAGAATGAGTATCATGTATATGATACTCAAATGTAATAATCATATTGATAAAAACAAAAAACTCTTGTATTAATCTTTAAATAAAAGGCTAAGATACTCGAAGTGTCACCATCGTGGATGCTCTTAATTCCTTTAAAAAACATTGTCTTTTAATTCCACCAAGTCAACTGTAAATTTGTATAAGTGGGTCGGCAATATGGCTAACTTCAATGGGCTAAACAAGCCCAAAACCTACTACTTAATTTCAAATCTTGAATGAACTAGCTGGATATAATTAATAAACTAGCATATTTTCTTGTGTTTGGATACAATTAATACAGGTTTTATATATGGTGATAATATTATATAGTTTAGAAAAATATATATCAATAAGAATAATTAAAAATATTATTTGTTTGAAAATACGACAATTTTATACTGACACGTAATGAATAACAGATAAAATCAAAGATTATTTATGTTTGATTTTTCAAAAAGCTTTTCGCATAAAAAAATTAAAGATTGTTATATAACATTCATACTTTCATATGATAAAAATATTTAAATAGATATTCTAGTTTGTAAAACATATATTGATTCAATATAGTACATTGGAGGGTTGATCTGGTGCGGACTCAAACTAATGTGCGGATTGTGCGGACTCATCACAACCGTCGATAAATTTTGATCAAAAAAGCATAATAGTACAACACGCGCTCACACCCCCCCACTCACTAAGTGTCTCTCCAGTTTCGTTCTTCCCTCCTACGGTTACGAATTCTCTCTCACACTCTCTCATTCTCTCTCACACTCTCTCATTCTCTCTCACAATTTCCCTGCTTTCTCAATACCTCTCACATCGCAAACAGAAAGACGTTCAAAACCCTAGCAAAAAATGAGTTCTAAAACACACAAAAACATCGAACTCTATTGATTTCAAGGCAGTTTTTCAACTCAAACAACATGTCTACAAGCAAAGAAGGAGATAATCGCACAGTTCCAGAAGTCAAAGCTGGTGAGAAATCAAAACCCTAAACACAGATTTTTCTTTTCGTTCGTTTTTTCCCCCCTTAATGTGATAGTGTTTTTTGGCATGCAAGGTTGTTTTTTCGCTAAAACGAGAGTGTATTTGCTCCTATTAACTCATATTCTGTTGTTTGTTGATGCGATATTTTTTTGAAACAAGTTTACATAAGGAAGAAGAAGAAAGACGAGCAAAAACGAGTAGTATTCATCGAAGACACCAGCAAAAACCAACAAACTAAAATAGCACTGACGGTTTATAAACCATGGAAGACAAGTATCCTGAAGAACAACAATCGCAAAAGCAAAAGACAAGAATGGAAACAAAATCAAAAGGTAACAAATGAAGTTCAATGTCTGTTTTCGAGTTTTACTACTCTGTTTTAGGTAAAGTGCACTTCACGTTTATAACGAAGTACACTCCGTTCATATGATTAAGTGCACTTCCTGTTTATGACGATGTGCACCAAGCTTAGATAATTAAGTACACTTCAGTTTCATGTTGAAGGGCACTTACTTTCGATGATTAAGAGCACTTCTAATTTTGTTTGAAGTGCAACTATAAAAAATATAGTATTCATACTATTGGTTTTAACTGCACAAGTGCCCTCTGTTATTTTCACTTATAGTGGACTTCTCTTTCACTTGGAAGTGCTCTTCTCATGAAGAATAATGTGGACTCTGAATAGTATATATAGTGCACCCCCATTTTAAAAAAAGTACCCTTTGTTTTTTTGCTTATATTGATGCATTTGATAAGAAAAAATAAGGGCACTTATCTGTTTTTGTTTGAAGTACACCTGTAAAAAATGTAGTATTTCATACTACTGGTTTTCACTATAGAAGTGCCCTCTGTTATTTTCACTTATAGTGGACATCTCTTTCACTTGGAAGTGCTCTTCTCATGAAGAATAATGTGGACTCTGAATAGTATATATAGTGCACCCCCATTTTAAAAAAAGTACCCTTTGTTGTTTTAGCTTATACTGATGCATTTGATAAGAAAAATAAGGGCACTTATCTGTTTTTGTTTGAAGTACACCTGTAAAAAATATAGTATTCATACTACTGGTTTTCACTATAGAAGTGCCCTATGTTATTTTCACTTATAGTGGACATCTCTTTCACTTGGAAGTTCTCTTCTCATGAAGAATAATGTGGACTCTGAATAGTATATATAGTGCACTGCCGTTTAAAAAAATAGTGCCCTTTGTTTTGTTGCTTATACTGATGCATTTCATAAGAAACATAAGAGCACTTCTCGTTTATGACGAAGTGCACCCAGTTTAGATAATTAATTGCACTTCGGATTCATTTTGAAGTGCACTCAGTTTATATGATTATGTGCACTTCTCTTTTAAATGTTAAGTGCACCTCCAAAAGAAACTTGAAGCAAGTTTACAGATTTCATAGGTGTTTTAATTATGTCTTTGTAGGGAAACTCAAGAAACAAAAAACAGAGAGGTTGGAAATGACAGAACCGCAAAGAATATATATATAGAATCCGATGACAGCCCTGACATAAAGCGTGTACAAAGCAGAAAAGACGTGGATCAATTGGTGTCATCTGTTCATTGTTAAGAGAATTCAATGAAAACCAAAAACAGGTTGTTAGGAGATTGGGGTTGGAGCTGCTTTTTTGTTGGAACATAGAAACATTGCCGTACCTGCTATGTGACTGGCTTGTAGGGAAATTTGATGCATCAGCTTGCTCGTTGAAATTCGTGAATGGCCTTCAAGACATAGTGGTTAATGACGCTATCATACAACAATATCTAGGTCTACCAAGAGGAGAAGTCGAATTTCAACTCCTGAGTTCAAACACAGAGAAATTAAGAGCTTGGAAGTCAACCTTCTCGAATAATAAAGCTGTTCTTTATTCTGATCTGGTAAAAAAACTAAAAGAAAATGTAAATGTAGATGGTACTTTTGGATTAGATTTTTCTATTTTGTTCTATTCCATTGTAATTGAGAAAACAGCAAATGGCACCGTGTCATCTAAGTTCATTAATTGGTTAGACAAAACAAGAGGGGATGATTTGTCAAACTATAACTGGTGCCGTCTATGTCGTTTGAGGTTGTGTGAGTTGAAAAATGATTGTAGTGACAACTCAACATTCAAGGGGCCTCATCTGAGTTAGTTTCATTGTTTTAGTATTTTAAATGAACTGTCATGATAATAGTTTTCATGAGTAGACATTATTCCTTCCATAGTGCACTATGTTACATCTTGGGAGTGCACATCTATACTTATGGAGTGTGCACTTCCTTTTTTTTTTTCCTCCCAAAATAAAAACTTCTTCCATCTTAAAAAGTATACTTTAAATGTAAAAAAATAACTGCACTAGGGATACACAGTCCAGAGCAAAATTCTTCCTACACCTGGGTGTACTTCATATTCCCTTAAGGGTGCACTTCCTTTTTCCTTATGGGTGCACTTCCCTTGGATCCTGGGAGGGGGGGGGGGGGGGCACTTTCGTGTATCTCTTATAACATATTTA
>NW_027370036.1:0-38675 GCF_046119375.1 Phyllobates terribilis
AAGAGAGTGAGATGCCAGCTCCTTTCATTCAGTCAGTAGCTTCAAACATTTCTGGTATATGAAAAACATGTTTTTCAATGGCAAAAATCAATGAATATTGTAAATGCACAAACAGTAATATCTCCACATTGCACGGTGCAATTCTGAAATTTTTAGCTTTTTCCTGTTAATCCTAGCATGATAAAGAAGATTCAAAGAGAGTGAGATGCCAGCTCCTTTCATTCAGTCAGTAGCTTCAAACATTTCTGGTATATGAAAAACATGTTTTTCAATGGCAAAAATCAATGAATATTGTAAATGCACAAACAGTAATATCTCCACATTGCACGGTGCAATTCTGAAATTTTTAGCTTTTTCCTGTTAATCCTAGCATGATAAAGAAGATTCAAAGAGAGTGAGATGCCAGCTCCTTTCATTCAGTCAGTAGCTTCAAACATTTCTGGTATATGAAAAACATGTTTTTCAATGGCAAAAATCAATGAATATTGTAAATGCACAAACAGTAATATCTCCACATTGCACGGTGCAATTCTGAAATTTTTAGCTTTTTCCTGTTAATCCTAGCATGATAAAGAAGATTCAAAGAGAGTGAGATGCCAGCTCCTTTCATTCAGTCAGTAGCTTCAAACATTTCTGGTATATGAAAAACATGTTTTTCAATGGCAAAAATCAATGAATATTGTAAATGCACAAACAGTAATATCTCCACATTGCACGGTGCAATTCTGAAATTTTTAGCTTTTTCCTGTTAATCCTAGCATGATAAAGAAGATTCAAAGAGAGTGAGATGCCAGCTCCTTTCATTCAGTCAGTAGCTTCAAACATTTCTGGTATATGAAAAACATGTTTTTCAATGGCAAAAATCAATGAATATTGTAAATGCACAAACAGTAATATCTCCACATTGCACGGTGCAATTCTGAAATTTTTTGCTTTTTCCTGTTAATCCTAGCATGATAAAGTAGATTCAAAGAGAGTGAGATGCCAGCTCCTTTCATTCAGTCAGTAGCTTCAAACATTTCTGGACGTTTTTCAATGGCAAAAATCAATGAATATTGTAAATGCACAAACAGTAATATCTCCACATTGCACGGTGCAATTCTGAAATTTTTAGCTTTTTCCTGTTAATCCTAGCATGATAAAGAAGATTCAAAGAGAGTGAGATGCCAGCTCCTTTCATTCAGTCAGTAGCTTCAAACATTTCTGGTATATGAAAAACATGTTTTTCAATGGCAAAAATCAATGAATATTGTAAATGCACAAACAGTGATATCTCCACATTGCACGGTGCAATTCTGAAATTTTTAGCTTTTTCCTGTTAATCCTAGCATGATAAAGAAGATTCAAAGAGAGTGAGATGCCAGCTCCTTTCATTCAGTCAGTAGCTTCAAACATTTCTGGTATATGAAAAACATGTTTTTCAATGGCAAAAATCAATGAATATTGTAAATGCACAAACAGTAATATCTCCACATTGCACGGTGCAATTCTGAAATTTTTTGCTTTTTCCTGTTAATCCTAGCATGATAAAGAAGATTCAAAGAGAGTGAGATGCCAGCTCCTTTCATTCAGTCAGTAGCTTCAAACATTTCTGGACATGTTTTTCAATGGCAAAAATCAATGAATATTGTAAATGCACAAACAGTGATATCTCCACATTGCACGGTGCAATTCTGAAATTTTTAGCTTTTTCCTGTTAATCCTAGCATGATAAAGAAGATTCAAAGAGAGTGAGATGCCAGCTCCTTTCATTCAGTCAGTAGCTTCAAACATTTCTGGTATATGAAAAACATGTTTTTCAATGGCAAAAATCAATGAATATTGTAAATGCACAAACAGTAATATCTCCACATTGCACGGTGCAATTCTGAAATTTTTAGCTTTTTCCTGTTAATCCTAGCATGATAAAGAAGATTCAAAGAGAGTGAGATGCCAGCTCCTTTCATTCAGTCAGTAGCTTCAAACATTTCTGGTATATGAAAAACATGTTTTTCAATGGCAAAAATCAATGAATATTGTAAATGCACAAACAGTAATATCTCCACATTGCACGGTGCAATTCTGAAATTTTTAGCTTTTTCCTGTTAATCCTAGCATGATAAAGAAGATTCAAAGAGAGTGAGATGCCAGCTCCTTTCATTCAGTCAGTAGCTTCAAACATTTCTGGTATATGAAAAACATGTTTTTCAATGGCAAAAATCAATGAATATTGTAAATGCACAAACAGTAATATCTCCACATTGCACGGTGCAATTCTGAAATTTTTAGCTTTTTCCTGTTAATCCTAGCATGATAAAGAAGATTCAAAGAGAGTGAGATGCCAGCTCCTTTCATTCAGTCAGTAGCTTCAAACATTTCTGGTATATGAAAAACATGTTTTTCAATGGCAAAAATCAATGAATATTGTAAATGCACAAACAGTAATATCTCCACATTGCACGGTGCAATTCTGAAATTTTTTGCTTTTTCCTGTTAATCCTAGCATGATAAAGAAGATTCAAAGAGAGTGAGATGCCAGCTCCTTTCATTCAGTCAGTAGCTTCAAACATTTCTGGACGTTTTTCAATGGCAAAAATCAATGAATATTGTAAATGCACAAACAGTAATATCTCCACATTGCACGGTGCAATTCTGAAATTTTTTGCTTTTTCCTGCTAATCCTAGCATGATAAAGAAGATTCAAAGAGAGTGAGATGCCAGCTCCTTTCATTCAGTCAGTAGCTTCAAACATTTCTGGACGTTTTTCAATGGCAAAAATCAATGAATATTGTAAATGCACAAACAGTAATATCTCCACATTGCACGGTGCAATTCTGAAATTTTTTGCTTTTTCCTGTTAATCCTAGCATGATAAAGAAGATTCAAAGAGAGTGAGATGCCAGCTCCTTTCATTCAGTCAGTAGCTTCAAACATTTCTGGTATATGAAAAACATGTTTTTCAATGGCAAAAATCAATGAATATTGTAAATGCACAAACAGTAATATCTCCACATTGCACGGTGCAATTCTGAAATTTTTTGCTTTTTCCTGCTAATCCTAGCATGATAAAGAAGATTCAAAGAGAGTGAGATGCCAGCTCCTTTCATTCAGTCAGTAGCTTCAAACATTTCTGGACGTTTTTCAATGGCAAAAATCAATGAATATTGTAAATGCACAAACAGTAATATCTCCACATTGCACGGTGCAATTCTGAAATTTTTTGCTTTTTCCTGCTAATCCTAGCATGATAAAGAAGATTCAAAGAGAGTGAGATGCCAGCTCCTTTCATTCAGTCAGTAGCTTCAAACATTTCTGGACGTTTTTCAATGGCAAAAATCAATGAATATTGTAAATGCACAAACAGTAATATCTCCACATTGCACGGTGCAATTCTGAAATTTTTAGCTTTTTCCTGCTAATCCTAGCATGATAAAGAAGATTCAAAGAGAGTGAGATGCCAGCTCCTTTCATTCAGTCAGTAGCTTCAAACATTTCTGGACGTTTTTCAATGGCAAAAATCAATGAATATTGTAAATGCACAAACAGTAATATCTCCACATTGCACGGTGCAATTCTGAAATTTTTAGCTTTTTCCTGTTAATCCTAGCATGATAAAGAAGATTCAAAGAGAGTGAGATGCCAGCTCCTTTCATTCAGTCAGTAGCTTCAAACATTTCTGGTATATGAAAAACATGTTTTTCAATGGCAAAAATCAATGAATATTGTAAATGCACAAACAGTAATATCTCCACATTGCACGGTGCAATTCCTGAAATTTTTAGCTTTTTCCTGTTAATCCTAGCATGATAAAGAAGATTCAAAGAGAGTGAGATGCCAGCTCCTTTCATTCAGTCAGTAGCTTCAAACATTTCTGGTATATGAAAAACATGTTTTTCAATGGCAAAAATCAATGAATATTGTAAATGCACAAACAGTAATATCTCCACATTGCACGGTGCAATTCTGAAATTTTTAGCTTTTTCCTGTTAATCCTAGCATGATAAAGAAGATTCAAAGAGAGTGAGATGCCAGCTCCTTTCATTCAGTCAGTAGCTTCAAACATTTCTGGTATATGAAAACATGTTTTTCAATGGCAAAAATCAATGAATATTGTAAATGCACAAACAGTAATATCTCCACATTGCACGGTGCAATTCTGAAATTTTTAGCTTTTTCCTGTTAATCCTAGCATGATAAAGAAGATTCAAAGAGAGTGAGATGCCAGCTCCTTTCATTCAGTCAGTAGCTTCAAACATTTCTGGTATATGAAAAACATGTTTTTCAATGGCAAAAATCAATGAATATTGTAAATGCACAAACAGTAATATCTCCACATTGCACGGTGCAATTCTGAAATTTTTAGCTTTTTCCTGTTAATCCTAGCATGATAAAGAAGATTCAAAGAGAGTGAGATGCCAGCTCCTTTCATTCAGTCAGTAGCTTCAAACATTTCTGGTATATGAAAAACATGTTTTTCAATGGCAAAAATCAATGAATATTGTAAATGCACAAACAGTAATATCTCCACATTGCACGGTGCAATTCTGAAATTTTTTG
The DNA here is from genome assembly GCF_046119375.1 of Phyllobates terribilis. Lineage (NCBI taxonomy): Eukaryota > Metazoa > Chordata > Amphibia > Anura > Dendrobatidae > Phyllobates > Phyllobates terribilis. The sequence goes on from NW_027370036.1 coordinate 4,537, forward strand.
CTTTTTCCTGTTAATCCTAGCATGATAAAGAAGATTCAAAGAGAGTGAGATGCCAGCTCCTTTCATTCAGTCAGTAGCTTCAAACATTTCTGGACGTTTTTCAATGGCAAAAATCAATGAATATTGTAAATGCACAAACAGTAATATCTCCACATTGCACGGTGCAATTCTGAAATTTTTAGCTTTTTCCTGTTAATCCTAGCATGATAAAGAAGATTCAAAGAGAGTGAGATGCCAGCTCCTTTCATTCAGTCAGTAGCTTCAAACATTTCTGGTATATGAAAAACATGTTTTTCAATGGCAAAAATCAATGAATATTGTAAATGCACAAACAGTGATATCTCCACATTGCACGGTGCAATTCTGAAATTTTTAGCTTTTTCCTGTTAATCCTAGCATGATAAAGAAGATTCAAAGAGAGTGAGATGCCAGCTCCTTTCATTCAGTCAGTAGCTTCAAACATTTCTGGTATATGAAAAACATGTTTTTCAATGGCAAAAATCAATGAATATTGTAAATGCACAAACAGTAATATCTCCACATTGCACGGTGCAATTCTGAAATTTTTTGCTTTTTCCTGTTAATCCTAGCATGATAAAGAAGATTCAAAGAGAGTGAGATGCCAGCTCCTTTCATTCAGTCAGTAGCTTCAAACATTTCTGGACGTTTTTCAATGGCAAAAATCAATGAATATTGTAAATGCACAAACAGTAATATCTCCACATTGCACGGTGCAATTCTGAAATTTTTAGCTTTTTCCTGTTAATCCTAGCATGATAAAGAAGATTCAAAGAGAGTGAGATGCCAGCTCCTTTCATTCAGTCAGTAGCTTCAAACATTTCTGGTATATGAAAAACATGTTTTTCAATGGCAAAAATCAATGAATTTTGTAAATGCACAAACAGTGATATCTCCACATTGCACGGTGCAATTCTGAAATTTTTAGCTTTTTCCTGTTAATCCTAGCATGATAAAGAAGATTCAAAGAGAGTGAGATGCCAGCTCCTTTCATTCAGTCAGTAGCTTCAAACATTTCTGGTATATGAAAAACATGTTTTTCAATGGCAAAAATCAATGAATATTGTAAATGCACAAACAGTAATATCTCCACATTGCACGGTGCAATTCTGAAATTTTTAGCTTTTTCCTGTTAATCCTAGCATGATAAAGAAGATTCAAAGAGAGTGAGATGCCAGCTCCTTTCATTCAGTCAGTAGCTTCAAACATTTCTGGTATATGAAAAACATGTTTTTCAATGGCAAAAATCAATGAATATTGTAAATGCACAAACAGTAATATCTCCACATTGCACGGTGCAATTCTGAAATTTTTAGCTTTTTCCTGTTAATCCTAGCATGATAAAGAAGATTCAAAGAGAGTGAGATGCCAGCTCCTTTCATTCAGTCAGTAGCTTCAAACATTTCTGGTATATGAAAAACATGTTTTTCAATGGCAAAAATCAATGAATATTGTAAATGCACAAACAGTAATATCTCCACATTGCACGGTGCAATTCTGAAATTTTTAGCTTTTTCCTGTTAATCCTAGCATGATAAAGAAGATTCAAAGAGAGTGAGATGCCAGCTCCTTTCATTCAGTCAGTAGCTTCAAACATTTCTGGTATATGAAAAACATGTTTTTCAATGGCAAAAATCAATGAATATTGTAAATGCACAAACAGTAATATCTCCACATTGCACGGTGCAATTCTGAAATTTTTTGCTTTTTCCTGTTAATCCTAGCATGATAAAGAAGATTCAAAGAGAGTGAGATGCCAGCTCCTTTCATTCAGTCAGTAGCTTCAAACATTTCTGGTATATGAAAAACATGTTTTTCAATGGCAAAAATCAATGAATATTGTAAATGCACAAACAGTAATATCTCCACATTGCACGGTGCAATTCTGAAATTTTTAGCTTTTTCCTGTTAATCCTAGCATGATAAAGAAGATTCAAAGAGAGTGAGATGCCAGCTCCTTTCATTCAGTCAGTAGCTTCAAACATTTCTGGTATATGAAAAACATGTTTTTCAATGGCAAAAATCAATGAATATTGTAAATGCACAAACAGTAATATCTCCACATTGCACGGTGCAATTCTGAAATTTTTAGCTTTTTCCTGTTAATCCTAGCATGATAAAGAAGATTCAAAGAGAGTGAGATGCCAGCTCCTTTCATTCAGTCAGTAGCTTCAAACATTTCTGGTATATGAAAAACATGTTTTTCAATGGCAAAAATCAATGAATATTGTAAATGCACAAACAGTAATATCTCCACATTGCACGGTGCAATTCTGAAATTTTTTGCTTTTTCCTGCTAATCCTAGCATGATAAAGAAGATTCAAAGAGAGTGAGATGCCAGCTCCTTTCATTCAGTCAGTAGCTTCAAACATTTCTGGACGTTTTTCAATGGCAAAAATCAATGAATATTGTAAATGCACAAACAGTAATATCTCCACATTGCACGGTGCAATTCTGAAATTTTTTGCTTTTTCCTGTTAATCCTAGCATGATAAAGAAGATTCAAAGAGAGTGAGATGCCAGCTCCTTTCATTCAGTCAGTAGCTTCAAACATTTCTGGTATATGAAAAACATGTTTTTCAATGGCAAAAATCAATGAATATTGTAAATGCACAAACAGTAATATCTCCACATTGCACGGTGCAATTCTGAAATTTTTAGCTTTTTCCTGCTAATCCTAGCATGATAAAGAAGATTCAAAGAGAGTGAGATGCCAGCTCCTTTCATTCAGTCAGTAGCTTCAAACATTTCTGGACGTTTTTCAATGGCAAAAATCAATGAATATTGTAAATGCACAAACAGTAATATCTCCACATTGCACGGTGCAATTCTGAAATTTTTAGCTTTTTCCTGTTAATCCTAGCATGATAAAGAAGATTCAAAGAGAGTGAGATGCCAGCTCCTTTCATTCAGTCAGTAGCTTCAAACATTTCTGGACGTTTTTCAATGGCAAAAATCAATGAATATTGTAAATGCACAAACAGTAATATCTCCACATTGCACGGTGCAATTCTGAAATTTTTTGCTTTTTCCTGTTAATCCTAGCATGATAAAGAAGATTCAAAGAGAGTGAGATGCCAGCTCCTTTCATTCAGTCAGTAGCTTCAAACATTTCTGGTATATGAAAAACATGTTTTTCAATGGCAAAAATCAATGAATATTGTAAATGCACAAACAGTAATATCTCCACATTGCACGGTGCAATTCTGAAATTTTTAGCTTTTTCCTGCTAATCCTAGCATGATAAAGAAGATTCAAAGAGAGTGAGATGCCAGCTCCTTTCATTCAGTCAGTAGCTTCAAACATTTCTGGACGTTTTTCAATGGCAAAAATCAATGAATATTGTAAATGCACAAACAGTAATATCTCCACATTGCACGGTGCAATTCTGAAATTTTTAGCTTTTTCCTGTTAATCCTAGCATGATAAAGAAGATTCAAAGAGAGTGAGATGCCAGCTCCTTTCATTCAGTCAGTAGCTTCAAACATTTCTGGTATATGAAAAACATGTTTTTCAATGGCAAAAATCAATGAATATTGTAAATGCACAAACAGTAATATCTCCACATTGCACGGTGCAATTCTGAAATTTTTTGCTTTTTCCTGTTAATCCTAGCATGATAAAGAAGATTCAAAGAGAGTGAGATGCCAGCTCCTTTCATTCAGTCAGTAGCTTCAAACATTTCTGGTATATGAAAAACATGTTTTTCAATGGCAAAAATCAATGAATATTGTAAATGCACAAACAGTAATATCTCCACATTGCACGGTGCAATTCTGAAATTTTTAGCTTTTTCCTGTTAATCCTAGCATGATAAAGAAGATTCAAAGAGAGTGAGATGCCAGCTCCTTTCATTCAGTCAGTAGCTTCAAACATTTCTGGACGTTTTTCAATGGCAAAAATCAATGAATATTGTAAATGCACAAACAGTAATATCTCCACATTGCACGGTGCAATTCTGAAATTTTTTGCTTTTTCCTGTTAATCCTAGCATGATAAAGAAGATTCAAAGAGAGTGAGATGCCAGCTCCTTTCATTCAGTCAGTAGCTTCAAACATTTCTGGACGTTTTTCAATGGCAAAAATCAATGAATATTGTAAATGCACAAACAGTAATATCTCCACATTGCACGGTGCAATTCTGAAATTTTTTGCTTTTTCCTGTTAATCCTAGCATGATAAAGAAGATTCAAAGAGAGTGAGATGCCAGCTCCTTTCATTCAGTCAGTAGCTTCAAACATTTCTGGACGTTTTTCAATGGCAAAAATCAATGAATATTGTAAATGCACAAACAGTAATATCTCCACATTGCACGGTGCAATTCTGAAATTTTTTGCTTTTTCCTGTTAATCCTAGCATGATAAAGAAGATTCAAAGAGAGTGAGATGCCAGCTCCTTTCATTCAGTCAGTAGCTTCAAACATTTCTGGACGTTTTTCAATGGCAAAAATCAATGAATATTGTAAATGCACAAACAGTAATATCTCCACATTGCACGGTGCAATTCTGAAATTTTTAGCTTTTTCCTGTTAATCCTAGCATGATAAAGAAGATTCAAAGAGAGTGAGATGCCAGCTCCTTTCATTCAGTCAGTAGCTTCAAACATTTCTGGTATATGAAAAACATGTTTTTCAATGGCAAAAATCAATGAATATTGTAAATGCACAAACAGTAATATCTCCACATTGCACGGTGCAATTCTGAAATTTTTAGCTTTTTCCTGTTAATCCTAGCATGATAAAGAAGATTCAAAGAGAGTGAGATGCCAGCTCCTTTCATTCAGTCAGTAGCTTCAAACATTTCTGGTATATGAAAAACATGTTTTTCAATGGCAAAAATCAATGAATATTGTAAATGCACAAACAGTAATATCTCCACATTGCACGGTGCAATTCTGAAATTTTTTGCTTTTTCCTGTTAATCCTAGCATGATAAAGAAGATTCAAAGAGAGTGAGATGCCAGCTCCTTTCATTCAGTCAGTAGCTTCAAACATTTCTGGTATATGAAAAACATGTTTTTCAATGGCAAAAATCAATGAATATTGTAAATGCACAAACAGTAATATCTCCACATTGCACGGTGCAATTCTGAAATTTTTAGCTTTTTCCTGTTAATCCTAGCATGATAAAGAAGATTCAAAGAGAGTGAGATGCCAGCTCCTTTCATTCAGTCAGTAGCTTCAAACATTTCTGGTATATGAAAAACATGTTTTTCAATGGCAAAAATCAATGAATATTGTAAATGCACAAACAGTAATATCTCCACATTGCACGGTGCAATTCTGAAATTTTTAGCTTTTTCCTGTTAATCCTAGCATGATAAAGAAGATTCAAAGAGAGTGAGATGCCAGCTCCTTTCATTCAGTCAGTAGCTTCAAACATTTCTGGTATATGAAAAACATGTTTTTCAATGGCAAAAATCAATGAATATTGTAAATGCACAAACAGTAATATCTCCACATTGCACGGTGCAATTCTGAAATTTTTTGCTTTTTCCTGTTAATCCTAGCATGATAAAGAAGATTCAAAGAGAGTGAGATGCCAGCTCCTTTCATTCAGTCAGTAGCTTCAAACATTTCTGGACGTTTTTCAATGGCAAAAATCAATGAATATTGTAAATGCACAAACAGTAATATCTCCACATTGCACGGTGCAATTCTGAAATTTTTAGCTTTTTCCTGTTAATCCTAGCATGATAAAGAAGATTCAAAGAGAGTGAGATGCCAGCTCCTTTCATTCAGTCAGTAGCTTCAAACATTTCTGGTATATGAAAAACATGTTTTTCAATGGCAAAAATCAATGAATATTGTAAATGCACAAACAGTGATATCTCCACATTGCACGGTGCAATTCTGAAATTTTTAGCTTTTTCCTGTTAATCCTAGCATGATAAAGAAGATTCAAAGAGAGTGAGATGCCAGCTCCTTTCATTCAGTCAGTAGCTTCAAACATTTCTGGTATATGAAAAACATGTTTTTCAATGGCAAAAATCAATGAATATTGTAAATGCACAAACAGTAATATCTCCACATTGCACGGTGCAATTCTGAAATTTTTTGCTTTTTCCTGTTAATCCTAGCATGATAAAGAAGATTCAAAGAGAGTGAGATGCCAGCTCCTTTCATTCAGTCAGTAGCTTCAAACATTTCTGGACGTTTTTCAATGGCAAAAATCAATGAATATTGTAAATGCACAAACAGTAATATCTCCACATTGCACGGTGCAATTCTGAAATTTTTAGCTTTTTCCTGTTAATCCTAGCATGATAAAGAAGATTCAAAGAGAGTGAGATGCCAGCTCCTTTCATTCAGTCAGTAGCTTCAAACATTTCTGGTATATGAAAAACATGTTTTTCAATGGCAAAAATCAATGAATATTGTAAATGCACAAACAGTGATATCTCCACATTGCACGGTGCAATTCTGAAATTTTTAGCTTTTTCCTGTTAATCCTAGCATGATAAAGAAGATTCAAAGAGAGTGAGATGCCAGCTCCTTTCATTCAGTCAGTAGCTTCAAACATTTCTGGTATATGAAAAACATGTTTTTCAATGGCAAAAATCAATGAATATTGTAAATGCACAAACAGTAATATCTCCACATTGCACGGTGCAATTCTGAAATTTTTAGCTTTTTCCTGTTAATCCTAGCATGATAAAGAAGATTCAAAGAGAGTGAGATGCCAGCTCCTTTCATTCAGTCAGTAGCTTCAAACATTTCTGGTATATGAAAAACATGTTTTTCAATGGCAAAAATCAATGAATATTGTAAATGCACAAACAGTAATATCTCCACATTGCACGGTGCAATTCTGAAATTTTTAGCTTTTTCCTGTTAATCCTAGCATGATAAAGAAGATTCAAAGAGAGTGAGATGCCAGCTCCTTTCATTCAGTCAGTAGCTTCAAACATTTCTGGTATATGAAAAACATGTTTTTCAATGGCAAAAATCAATGAATATTGTAAATGCACAAACAGTAATATCTCCACATTGCACGGTGCAATTCTGAAATTTTTAGCTTTTTCCTGTTAATCCTAGCATGATAAAGAAGATTCAAAGAGAGTGAGATGCCAGCTCCTTTCATTCAGTCAGTAGCTTCAAACATTTCTGGTATATGAAAAACATGTTTTTCAATGGCAAAAATCAATGAATATTGTAAATGCACAAACAGTAATATCTCCACATTGCACGGTGCAATTCTGAAATTTTTTGCTTTTTCCTGTTAATCCTAGCATGATAAAGAAGATTCAAAGAGAGTGAGATGCCAGCTCCTTTCATTCAGTCAGTAGCTTCAAACATTTCTGGTATATGAAAAACATGTTTTTCAATGGCAAAAATCAATGAATATTGTAAATGCACAAACAGTAATATCTCCACATTGCACGGTGCAATTCTGAAATTTTTAGCTTTTTCCTGTTAATCCTAGCATGATAAAGAAGATTCAAAGAGAGTGAGATGCCAGCTCCTTTCATTCAGTCAGTAGCTTCAAACATTTCTGGTATATGAAAAACATGTTTTTCAATGGCAAAAATCAATGAATATTGTAAATGCACAAACAGTAATATCTCCACATTGCACGGTGCAATTCTGAAATTTTTAGCTTTTTCCTGTTAATCCTAGCATGATAAAGAAGATTCAAAGAGAGTGAGATGCCAGCTCCTTTCATTCAGTCAGTAGCTTCAAACATTTCTGGTATATGAAAAACATGTTTTTCAATGGCAAAAATCAATGAATATTGTAAATGCACAAACAGTAATATCTCCACATTGCACGGTGCAATTCTGAAATTTTTTGCTTTTTCCTGCTAATCCTAGCATGATAAAGAAGATTCAAAGAGAGTGAGATGCCAGCTCCTTTCATTCAGTCAGTAGCTTCAAACATTTCTGGACGTTTTTCAATGGCAAAAATCAATGAATATTGTAAATGCACAAACAGTAATATCTCCACATTGCACGGTGCAATTCTGAAATTTTTTGCTTTTTCCTGCTAATCCTAGCATGATAAAGAAGATTCAAAGAGAGTGAGATGCCAGCTCCTTTCATTCAGTCAGTAGCTTCAAACATTTCTGGACGTTTTTCAATGGCAAAAATCAATGAATATTGTAAATGCACAAACAGTAATATCTCCACATTGCACGGTGCAATTCTGAAATTTTTTGCTTTTTCCTGTTAATCCTAGCATGATAAAGAAGATTCAAAGAGAGTGAGATGCCAGCTCCTTTCATTCAGTCAGTAGCTTCAAACATTTCTGGTATATGAAAAACATGTTTTTCAATGGCAAAAATCAATGAATATTGTAAATGCACAAACAGTAATATCTCCACATTGCACGGTGCAATTCTGAAATTTTTAGCTTTTTCCTGCTAATCCTAGCATGATAAAGAAGATTCAAAGAGAGTGAGATGCCAGCTCCTTTCATTCAGTCAGTAGCTTCAAACATTTCTGGACGTTTTTCAATGGCAAAAATCAATGAATATTGTAAATGCACAAACAGTAATATCTCCACATTGCACGGTGCAATTCTGAAATTTTTAGCTTTTTCCTGTTAATCCTAGCATGATAAAGAAGATTCAAAGAGAGTGAGATGCCAGCTCCTTTCATTCAGTCAGTAGCTTCAAACATTTCTGGACGTTTTTCAATGGCAAAAATCAATGAATATTGTAAATGCACAAACAGTAATATCTCCACATTGCACGGTGCAATTCTGAAATTTTTTGCTTTTTCCTGTTAATCCTAGCATGATAAAGAAGATTCAAAGAGAGTGAGATGCCAGCTCCTTTCATTCAGTCAGTAGCTTCAAACATTTCTGGTATATGAAAAACATGTTTTTCAATGGCAAAAATCAATGAATATTGTAAATGCACAAACAGTAATATCTCCACATTGCACGGTGCAATTCTGAAATTTTTAGCTTTTTCCTGCTAATCCTAGCATGATAAAGAAGATTCAAAGAGAGTGAGATGCCAGCTCCTTTCATTCAGTCAGTAGCTTCAAACATTTCTGGACGTTTTTCAATGGCAAAAATCAATGAATATTGTAAATGCACAAACAGTAATATCTCCACATTGCACGGTGCAATTCTGAAATTTTTAGCTTTTTCCTGTTAATCCTAGCATGATAAAGAAGATTCAAAGAGAGTGAGATGCCAGCTCCTTTCATTCAGTCAGTAGCTTCAAACATTTCTGGTATATGAAAAACATGTTTTTCAATGGCAAAAATCAATGAATATTGTAAATGCACAAACAGTAATATCTCCACATTGCACGGTGCAATTCTGAAATTTTTTGCTTTTTCCTGTTAATCCTAGCATGATAAAGAAGATTCAAAGAGAGTGAGATGCCAGCTCCTTTCATTCAGTCAGTAGCTTCAAACATTTCTGGTATATGAAAAACATGTTTTTCAATGGCAAAAATCAATGAATATTGTAAATGCACAAACAGTAATATCTCCACATTGCACGGTGCAATTCTGAAATTTTTAGCTTTTTCCTGTTAATCCTAGCATGATAAAGAAGATTCAAAGAGAGTGAGATGCCAGCTCCTTTCATTCAGTCAGTAGCTTCAAACATTTCTGGACGTTTTTCAATGGCAAAAATCAATGAATATTGTAAATGCACAAACAGTAATATCTCCACATTGCACGGTGCAATTCTGAAATTTTTTGCTTTTTCCTGTTAATCCTAGCATGATAAAGAAGATTCAAAGAGAGTGAGATGCCAGCTCCTTTCATTCAGTCAGTAGCTTCAAACATTTCTGGACGTTTTTCAATGGCAAAAATCAATGAATATTGTAAATGCACAAACAGTAATATCTCCACATTGCACGGTGCAATTCTGAAATTTTTTGCTTTTTCCTGTTAATCCTAGCATGATAAAGAAGATTCAAAGAGAGTGAGATGCCAGCTCCTTTCATTCAGTCAGTAGCTTCAAACATTTCTGGACGTTTTTCAATGGCAAAAATCAATGAATATTGTAAATGCACAAACAGTAATATCTCCACATTGCACGGTGCAATTCTGAAATTTTTTGCTTTTTCCTGTTAATCCTAGCATGATAAAGAAGATTCAAAGAGAGTGAGATGCCAGCTCCTTTCATTCAGTCAGTAGCTTCAAACATTTCTGGACGTTTTTCAATGGCAAAAATCAATGAATATTGTAAATGCACAAACAGTAATATCTCCACATTGCACGGTGCAATTCTGAAATTTTTAGCTTTTTCCTGTTAATCCTAGCATGATAAAGAAGATTCAAAGAGAGTGAGATGCCAGCTCCTTTCATTCAGTCAGTAGCTTCAAACATTTCTGGTATATGAAAAACATGTTTTTCAATGGCAAAAATCAATGAATATTGTAAATGCACAAACAGTAATATCTCCACATTGCACGGTGCAATTCTGAAATTTTTAGCTTTTTCCTGTTAATCCTAGCATGATAAAGAAGATTCAAAGAGAGTGAGATGCCAGCTCCTTTCATTCAGTCAGTAGCTTCAAACATTTCTGGTATATGAAAAACATGTTTTTCAATGGCAAAAATCAATGAATATTGTAAATGCACAAACAGTAATATCTCCACATTGCACGGTGCAATTCTGAAATTTTTTGCTTTTTCCTGTTAATCCTAGCATGATAAAGAAGATTCAAAGAGAGTGAGATGCCAGCTCCTTTCATTCAGTCAGTAGCTTTAAACATTTCTGGTATATGAAAAACATGTTTTTCAATGGCAAAAATCAATGAATATTGTAAATGCACAAACAGTAATATCTCCACATTGCACGGTGCAATTCTGAAATTTTTAGCTTTTTCCTGTTAATCCTAGCATGATAAAGAAGATTCAAAGAGAGTGAGATGCCAGCTCCTTTCATTCAGTCAGTAGCTTCAAACATTTCTGGTATATGAAAAACATGTTTTTCAATGGCAAAAATCAATGAATATTGTAAATGCACAAACAGTAATATCTCCACATTGCACGGTGCAATTCTGAAATTTTTAGCTTTTTCCTGTTAATCCTAGCATGATAAAGAAGATTCAAAGAGAGTGAGATGCCAGCTCCTTTCATTCAGTCAGTAGCTTCAAACATTTCTGGTATATGAAAAACATGTTTTTCAATGGCAAAAATCAATGAATATTGTAAATGCACAAACAGTAATATCTCCACATTGCACGGTGCAATTCTGAAATTTTTTGCTTTTTCCTGCTAATCCTAGCATGATAAAGAAGATTCAAAGAGAGTGAGATGCCAGCTCCTTTCATTCAGTCAGTAGCTTCAAACATTTCTGGACGTTTTTCAATGGCAAAAATCAATGAATATTGTAAATGCACAAACAGTAATATCTCCACATTGCACGGTGCAATTCTGAAATTTTTTGCTTTTTCCTGCTAATCCTAGCATGATAAAGAAGATTCAAAGAGAGTGAGATGCCAGCTCCTTTCATTCAGTCAGTAGCTTCAAACATTTCTGGACGTTTTTCAATGGCAAAAATCAATGAATATTGTAAATGCACAAACAGTAATATCTCCACATTGCACGGTGCAATTCTGAAATTTTTTGCTTTTTCCTGTTAATCCTAGCATGATAAAGAAGATTCAAAGAGAGTGAGATGCCAGCTCCTTTCATTCAGTCAGTAGCTTCAAACATTTCTGGTATATGAAAAACATGTTTTTCAATGGCAAAAATCAATGAATATTGTAAATGCACAAACAGTAATATCTCCACATTGCACGGTGCAATTCTGAAATTTTTAGCTTTTTCCTGCTAATCCTAGCATGATAAAGAAGATTCAAAGAGAGTGAGATGCCAGCTCCTTTCATTCAGTCAGTAGCTTCAAACATTTCTGGACGTTTTTCAATGGCAAAAATCAATGAATATTGTAAATGCACAAACAGTAATATCTCCACATTGCACGGTGCAATTCTGAAATTTTTAGCTTTTTCCTGTTAATCCTAGCATGATAAAGAAGATTCAAAGAGAGTGAGATGCCAGCTCCTTTCATTCAGTCAGTAGCTTCAAACATTTCTGGACGTTTTTCAATGGCAAAAATCAATGAATATTGTAAATGTACAAACAGTAATATCTCCACATTGCACGGTGCAATTCTGAAATTTTTTGCTTTTTCCTGTTAATCCTAGCATGATAAAGAAGATTCAAAGAGAGTGAGATGCCAGCTCCTTTCATTCAGTCAGTAGCTTCAAACATTTCTGGTATATGAAAAACATGTTTTTCAATGGCAAAAATCAATGAATATTGTAAATGCACAAACAGTAATATCTCCACATTGCACGGTGCAATTCTGAAATTTTTAGCTTTTTCCTGCTAATCCTAGCATGATAAAGAAGATTCAAAGAGAGTGAGATGCCAGCTCCTTTCATTCAGTCAGTAGCTTCAAACATTTCTGGACGTTTTTCAATGGCAAAAATCAATGAATATTGTAAATGCACAAACAGTAATATCTCCACATTGCACGGTGCAATTCTGAAATTTTTAGCTTTTTCCTGTTAATCCTAGCATGATAAAGAAGATTCAAAGAGAGTGAGATGCCAGCTCCTTTCATTCAGTCAGTAGCTTCAAACATTTCTGGTATATGAAAAACATGTTTTTCAATGGCAAAAATCAATGAATATTGTAAATGCACAAACAGTAATATCTCCACATTGCACGGTGCAATTCTGAAATTTTTTGCTTTTTCCTGTTAATCCTAGCATGATAAAGAAGATTCAAAGAGAGTGAGATGCCAGCTCCTTTCATTCAGTCAGTAGCTTCAAACATTTCTGGTATATGAAAAACATGTTTTTCAATGGCAAAAATCAATGAATATTGTAAATGCACAAACAGTAATATCTCCACATTGCACGGTGCAATTCTGAAATTTTTAGCTTTTTCCTGTTAATCCTAGCATGATAAAGAAGATTCAAAGAGAGTGAGATGCCAGCTCCTTTCATTCAGTCAGTAGCTTCAAACATTTCTGGACGTTTTTCAATGGCAAAAATCAATGAATATTGTAAATGCACAAACAGTAATATCTCCACATTGCACGGTGCAATTCTGAAATTTTATGCTTTTTCCTGTTAATCCTAGCATGATAAAGAAGATTCAAAGAGAGTGAGATGCCAGCTCCTTTCATTCAGTCAGTAGCTTCAAACATTTCTGGACGTTTTTCAATGGCAAAAATCAATGAATATTGTAAATGCACAAACAGTAATATCTCCACATTGCACGGTGCAATTCTGAAATTTTTTGCTTTTTCCTGTTAATCCTAGCATGATAAAGAAGATTCAAAGAGAGTGAGATGCCAGCTCCTTTCTTTCAGTCAGTAGCTTCAAACATTTCTGGACGTTTTTCAATGGCAAAAATCAATGAATATTGTAAATGCACAAACAGTAATATCTCCACATTGCACGGTGCAATTCTGAAATTTTTTGCTTTTTCCTGTTAATCCTAGCATGATAAAGAAGATTCAAAGAGAGTGAGATGCCAGCTCCTTTCATTCAGTCAGTAGCTTCAAACATTTCTGGACGTTTTTCAATGGCAAAAATCAATGAATATTGTAAATGCACAAACAGTAATATCTCCACATTGCACGGTGCAATTCTGAAATTTTTAGCTTTTTCCTGTTAATCCTAGCATGATAAAGAAGATTCAAAGAGAGTGAGATGCCAGCTCCTTTCATTCAGTCAGTAGCTTCAAACATTTCTGGTATATGAAAAACATGTTTTTCAATGGCAAAAATCAATGAATATTGTAAATGCACAAACAGTAATATCTCCACATTGCACGGTGCAATTCTGAAATTTTTAGCTTTTTCCTGTTAATCCTAGCATGATAAAGAAGATTCAAAGAGAGTGAGATGCCAGCTCCTTTCATTCAGTCAGTAGCTTCAAACATTTCTGGTATATGAAAAACATGTTTTTCAATGGCAAAAATCAATGAATATTGTAAATGCACAAACAGTAATATCTCCACATTGCACGGTGCAATTCTGAAATTTTTAGCTTTTTCCTGTTAATCCTAGCATGATAAAGAAGATTCAAAGAGAGTGAGATGCCAGCTCCTTTCATTCAGTCAGTAGCTTCAAACATTTCTGGTATATGAAAAACATGTTTTTCAATGGCAAAAATCAATGAATATTGTAAATGCACAAACAGTAATATCTCCACATTGCACGGTGCAATTCTGAAATTTTTAGCTTTTTCCTGTTAATCCTAGCATGATAAAGAAGATTCAAAGAGAGTGAGATGCCAGCTCCTTTCATTCAGTCAGTAGCTTCAAACATTTCTGGTATATGAAAAACATGTTTTTCAATGGCAAAAATCAATGAATATTGTAAATGCACAAACAGTAATATCTCCACATTGCACGGTGCAATTCTGAAATTTTTTGCTTTTTCCTGTTAATCCTAGCATGATAAAGAAGATTCAAAGAGAGTGAGATGCCAGCTCCTTTCATTCAGTCAGTAGCTTCAAACATTTCTGGTATATGAAAAACATGTTTTTCAATGGCAAAAATCAATGAATATTGTAAATGCACAAACAGTAATATCTCCACATTGCACGGTGCAATTCTGAAATTTTTAGCTTTTTCCTGTTAATCCTAGCATGATAAAGAAGATTCAAAGAGAGTGAGATGCCAGCTCCTTTCATTCAGTCAGTAGCTTCAAACATTTCTGGTATATGAAAAACATGTTTTTCAATGGCAAAAATCAATGAATATTGTAAATGCACAAACAGTAATATCTCCACATTGCACGGTGCAATTCTGAAATTTTTTGCTTTTTCCTGCTAATCCTAGCATGATAAAGAAGATTCAAAGAGAGTGAGATGCCAGCTCCTTTCATTCAGTCAGTAGCTTCAAACATTTCTGGACGTTTTTCAATGGCAAAAATCAATGAATATTGTAAATGCACAAACAGTAATATCTCCACATTGCACGTTGCAATTCTGAAATTTTTTGCTTTTTCCTGCTAATCCTAGCATGATAAAGAAGATTCAAAGAGAGTGAGATGCCAGCTCCTTTCATTCAGTCAGTAGCTTCAAACATTTCTGGTATATGAAAAACATGTTTTTCAATGGCAAAAATCAATGAATATTGTAAATGCACAAACAGTAATATCTCCACATTGCACGGTGCAATTCTGAAATTTTTAGCTTTTTCCTGTTAATCCTAGCATGATAAAGAAGATTCAAAGAGAGTGAGATGCCAGCTCCTTTCATTCAGTCAGTAGCTTCAAACATTTCTGGACGTTTTTCAATGGCAAAAATCAATGAATATTGTAAATGCACAAACAGTAATATCTCCACATTGCACGGTGCAATTCTGAAATTTTTAGCTTTTTCCTGTTAATCCTAGCATGATAAAGAAGATTCAAAGAGAGTGAGATGCCAGCTCCTTTCATTCAGTCAGTAGCTTCAAACATTTCTGGACGTTTTTCAATGGCAAAAATCAATGAATATTGTAAATGCACAAACAGTAATATCTCCACATTGCACGGTGCAATTCTGAAATTTTTTGCTTTTTCCTGCTAATCCTAGCATGATAAAGAAGATTCAAAGAGAGTGAGATGCCAGCTCCTTTCATTCAGTCAGTAGCTTCAAACATTTCTGGACGTTTTTCAATGGCAAAAATCAATGAATATTGTAAATGCACAAACAGTAATATCTCCACATTGCACGGTGCAATTCTGAAATTTTTAGCTTTTTCCTGTTAATCCTAGCATGATAAAGAAGATTCAAAGAGAGTGAGATGCCAGCTCCTTTCATTCAGTCAGTAGCTTCAAACATTTCTGGTATATGAAAAACATGTTTTTCAATGGCAAAAATCAATGAATATTGTAAATGCACAAACAGTAATATCTCCACATTGCACGGTGCAATTCTGAAATTTTTAGCTTTTTCCTGTTAATCCTAGCATGATAAAGAAGATTCAAAGAGAGTGAGATGCCAGCTCCTTTCATTCAGTCAGTAGCTTCAAACATTTCTGGTATATGAAAAACATGTTTTTCAATGGCAAAAATCAATGAATATTGTAAATGCACAAACAGTAATATCTCCACATTGCACGGTGCAATTCTGAAATTTTTAGCTTTTTCCTGTTAATCCTAGCATGATAAAGAAGATTCAAAGAGAGTGAGATGCCAGCTCCTTTCATTCAGTCAGTAGCTTCAAACATTTCTGGACGTTTTTCAATGGCAAAAATCAATGAATATTGTAAATGCACAAACAGTAATATCTCCACATTGCACGGTGCAATTCTGAAATTTTTAGCTTTTTCCTGTTAATCCTAGCATGATAAAGAAGATTCAAAGAGAGTGAGATGCCAGCTCCTTTCATTCAGTCAGTAGCTTCAAACATTTCTGGTATATGAAAAACATGTTTTTCAATGGCAAAAATCAATGAATATTGTAAATGCACAAACAGTAATATCTCCACATTGCACGGTGCAATTCTGAAATTTTTAGCTTTTTCCTGCTAATCCTAGCATGATAAAGAAGATTCAAAGAGAGTGAGATGCCAGCTCCTTTCATTCAGTCAGTAGCTTCAAACATTTCTGGACGTTTTTCAATGGCAAAAATCAATGAATATTGTAAATGCACAAACAGTAATATCTCCACATTGCACGGTGCAATTCTGAAATTTTTTGCTTTTTCCTGTTAATCCTAGCATGATAAAGAAGATTCAAAGAGAGTGAGATGCCAGCTCCTTTCATTCAGTCAGTAGCTTCAAACATTTCTGGTATATGAAAAACATGTTTTTCAATGGCAAAAATCAATGAATATTGTAAATGCACAAACAGTAATATCTCCACATTGCACGGTGCAATTCTGAAATTTTTAGCTTTTTCCTGTTAATCCTAGCATGATAAAGAAGATTCAAAGAGAGTGAGATGCCAGCTCCTTTCATTCAGTCAGTAGCTTCAAACATTTCTGGTATATGAAAAACATGTTTTTCAATGGCAAAAATCAATGAATATTGTAAATGCACAAACAGTAATATCTCCACATTGCACGGTGCAATTCTGAAATTTTTAGCTTTTTCCTGTTAATCCTAGCATGATAAAGAAGATTCAAAGAGAGTGAGATGCCAGCTCCTTTCATTCAGTCAGTAGCTTCAAACATTTCTGGACGTTTTTCAATGGCAAAAATCAATGAATATTGTAAATGCACAAACAGTAATATCTCCACATTGCACGGTGCAATTCTGAAATTTTTAGCTTTTTCCTGTTAATCCTAGCATGATAAAGAAGATTCAAAGAGAGTGAGATGCCAGCTCCTTTCATTCAGTCAGTAGCTTCAAACATTTCTGGACGTTTTTCAATGGCAAAAATCAATGAATATTGTAAATGCACAAACAGTAATATCTCCACATTGCACGGTGCAATTCTGAAATTTTTAGCTTTTTCCTGTTAATCCTAGCATGATAAAGAAGATTCAAAGAGAGTGAGATGCCAGCTCCTTTCATTCAGTCAGTAGCTTCAAACATTTCTGGACGTTTTTCAATGGCAAAAATCAATGAATATTGTAAATGCACAAACAGTAATATCTCCACATTGCACGGTGCAATTCTGAAATTTTTAGCTTTTTCCTGTTAATCCTAGCATGATAAAGAAGATTCAAAGAGAGTGAGATGCCAGCTCCTTTCATTCAGTCAGTAGCTTCAAACATTTCTGGACGTTTTTCAATGGCAAAAATCAATGAATATTGTAAATGCACAAACAGTAATATCTCCACATTGCACGGTGCAATTCTGAAATTTTTAGCTTTTTCCTGTTAATCCTAGCATGATAAAGAAGATTCAAAGAGAGTGAGATGCCAGCTCCTTTCATTCAGTCAGTAGCTTCAAACATTTCTGGACGTTTTTCAATGGCAAAAATCAATGAATATTGTAAATGCACAAACAGTAATATCTCCACATTGCACGGTGCAATTCTGAAATTTTTTGCTTTTTCCTGTTAATCCTAGCATGATAAAGAAGATTCAAAGAGAGTGAGATGCCAGCTCCTTTCATTCAGTCAGTAGCTTCAAACATTTCTGGACGTTTTTCAATGGCAAAAATCAATGAATATTGTAAATGCACAAACAGTAATATCTCCACATTGCACGGTGCAATTCTGAAATTTTTTGCTTTTTCCTGTTAATCCTAGCATGATAAAGAAGATTCAAAGAGAGTGAGATGCCAGCTCCTTTCATTCAGTCAGTAGCTTCAAACATTTCTGGTATATGAAAAACATTGATTTTTGTTGTAAATGCACAAACAGTAATATCTCCACATTGCACGGTGCAATTCTGAAATTTTTTGCTTTTTCCTGCTAATCCTAGCATGATAAAGAAGATTCAAAGAGAGTGAGATGCCAGCTCCTTTCATTCAGTCAGTAGCTTCAAACATTTCTGGTATATGAAAAACATGTTTTTCAATGGCAAAAATCAATGAATATTGTAAATGCACAAACAGTAATATCTCCACATTGCACGGTGCAATTCTGAAATTTTTAGCTTTTTCCTGTTAATCCTAGCATGATAAAGAAGATTCAAAGAGAGTGAGATGCCAGCTCCTTTCATTCAGTCAGTAGCTTCAAACATTTCTGGACGTTTTTCAATGGCAAAAATCAATGAATATTGTAAATGCACAAACAGTAATATCTCCACATTGCACGGTGCAATTCTGAAATTTTTAGCTTTTTCCTGTTAATCCTAGCATGATAAAGAAGATTCAAAGAGAGTGAGATGCCAGCTCCTTTCATTCAGTCAGTAGCTTCAAACATTTCTGGACGTTTTTCAATGGCAAAAATCAATGAATATTGTAAATGCACAAACAGTAATATCTCCACATTGCACGGTGCAATTCTGAAATTTTTTGCTTTTTCCTGTTAATCCTAGCATGATAAAGAAGATTCAAAGAGAGTGAGATGCCAGCTCCTTTCATTCAGTCAGTAGCTTCAAACATTTCTGGTATATGAAAAACATGTTTTTCAATGGCAAAAATCAATGAATATTGTAAATGCACAAACAGTAATATCTCCACATTGCACGGTGCAATTCTGAAATTTTTAGCTTTTTCCTGTTAATCCTAGCATGATAAAGAAGATTCAAAGAGAGTGAGATGCCAGCTCCTTTCATTCAGTCAGTAGCTTCAAACATTTCTGGTATATGAAAAACATGTTTTTCAATGGCAAAAATCAATGAATATTGTAAATGCACAAACAGTAATATCTCCACATTGCACGGTGCAATTCTGAAATTTTTTGCTTTTTCCTGCTAATCCTAGCATGATAAAGAAGATTCAAAGAGAGTGAGATGCCAGCTCCTTTCATTCAGTCAGTAGCTTCAAACATTTCTGGTATATGAAAAACATGTTTTTCAATGGCAAAAATCAATGAATATTGTAAATGCACAAACAGTAATATCTCCACATTGCACGGTGCAATTCTGAAATTTTTAGCTTTTTCCTGCTAATCCTAGCATGATAAAGAAGATTCAAAGAGAGTGAGATGCCAGCTCCTTTCATTCAGTCAGTAGCTTCAAACATTTCTGGACGTTTTTCAATGGCAAAAATCAATGAATATTGTAAATGCACAAACAGTAATATCTCCACATTGCACGGTGCAATTCTGAAATTTTTAGCTTTTTCCTGTTAATCCTAGCATGATAAAGAAGATTCAAAGAGAGTGAGATGCCAGCTCCTTTCATTCAGTCAGTAGCTTCAAACATTTCTGGACGTTTTTCAATGGCAAAAATCAATGAATATTGTAAATGCACAAACAGTAATATCTCCACATTGCACGGTGCAATTCTGAAATTTTTAGATTTTTCCTGTTAATCCTAGCATGATAAAGAAGATTCAAAGAGAGTGAGATGCCAGCTCCTTTCATTCAGTCAGTAGCTTCAAACATTTCTGGACGTTTTTCAATGGCAAAAATCAATGAATATTGTAAATGCACAAACAGTAATATCTCCACATTGCACGGTGCAATTCTGAAATTTTTTGCTTTTTCCTGTTAATCCTAGCATGATAAAGAAGATTCAAAGAGAGTGAGATGCCAGCTCCTTTCATTCAGTCAGTAGCTTCAAACATTTCTGGTATATGAAAAACATGTTTTTCAATGGCAAAAATCAATGAATATTGTAAATGCACAAACAGTAATATCTCCACATTGCACGGTGCAATTCTGAAATTTTTAGCTTTTTCCTGTTAATCCTAGCATGATAAAGAAGATTCAAAGAGAGTGAGATGCCAGCTCCTTTCATTCAGTCAGTAGCTTCAAACATTTCTGGTATATGAAAAACATGTTTTTCAATGGCAAAAATCAATGAATATTGTAAATGCACAAACAGTAATATCTCCACATTGCACGGTGCAATTCTGAAATTTTTAGCTTTTTCCTGTTAATCCTAGCATGATAAAGAAGATTCAAAGAGAGTGAGATGCCAGCTCCTTTCATTCAGTCAGTAGCTTCAAACATTTCTGGTATATGAAAAACATGTTTTTCAATGGCAAAAATCAATGAATATTGTAAATGCACAAACAGTAATATCTCCACATTGCACGGTGCAATTCTGAAATTTTTAGCTTTTTCCTGTTAATCCTAGCATGATAAAGAAGATTCAAAGAGAGTGAGATGCCAGCTCCTTTCATTCAGTCAGTAGCTTCAAACATTTCTGGACGTTTTTCAA
This sequence comes from Phyllobates terribilis, assembly GCF_046119375.1. Classification (NCBI taxonomy): domain Eukaryota; kingdom Metazoa; phylum Chordata; class Amphibia; order Anura; family Dendrobatidae; genus Phyllobates; species Phyllobates terribilis. The sequence continues at coordinate 25,204 of NW_027370036.1, forward strand.
TGGCAAAAATCAATGAATATTGTAAATGCACAAACAGTAATATCTCCACATTGCACGGTGCAATTCTGAAATTTTTAGCTTTTTCCTGTTAATCCTAGCATGATAAAGAAGATTCAAAGAGAGTGAGATGCCAGCTCCTTTCATTCAGTCAGTAGCTTCAAACATTTCTGGACGTTTTTCAATGGCAAAAATCAATGAATATTGTAAATGCACAAACAGTAATATCTCCACATTGCACGGTGCAATTCTGAAATTTTTAGCTTTTTCCTGTTAATCCTAGCATGATAAAGAAGATTCAAAGAGAGTGAGATGCCAGCTCCTTTCATTCAGTCAGTAGCTTCAAACATTTCTGGACGTTTTTCAATGGCAAAAATCAATGAATATTGTAAATGCACAAACAGTAATATCTCCACATTGCACGGTGCAATTCTGAAATTTTTAGCTTTTTCCTGTTAATCCTAGCATGATAAAGAAGATTCAAAGAGAGTGAGATGCCAGCTCCTTTCATTCAGTCAGTAGCTTCAAACATTTCTGGACGTTTTTCAATGGCAAAAATCAATGAATATTGTAAATGCACAAACAGTAATATCTCCACATTGCACGGTGCAATTCTGAAATTTTTAGCTTTTTCCTGTTAATCCTAGCATGATAAAGAAGATTCAAAGAGAGTGAGATGCCAGCTCCTTTCATTCAGTCAGTAGCTTCAAACATTTCTGGACGTTTTTCAATGGCAAAAATCAATGAATATTGTAAATGCACAAACAGTAATATCTCCACATTGCACGGTGCAATTCTGAAATTTTTAGCTTTTTCCTGTTAATCCTAGCATGATAAAGAAGATTCAAAGAGAGTGAGATGCCAGCTCCTTTCATTCAGTCAGTAGCTTCAAACATTTCTGGACGTTTTTCAATGGCAAAAATCAATGAATATTGTAAATGCACAAACAGTAATATCTCCACATTGCACGGTGCAATTCTGAAATTTTTTGCTTTTTCCTGTTAATCCTAGCATGATAAAGAAGATTCAAAGAGAGTGAGATGCCAGCTCCTTTCATTCAGTCAGTAGCTTCAAACATTTCTGGACGTTTTTCAATGGCAAAAATCAATGAATATTGTAAATGCACAAACAGTAATATCTCCACATTGCACGGTGCAATTCTGAAATTTTTTGCTTTTTCCTGTTAATCCTAGCATGATAAAGAAGATTCAAAGAGAGTGAGATGCCAGCTCCTTTCATTCAGTCAGTAGCTTCAAACATTTCTGGTATATGAAAAACATGTTTTTCAATGGCAAAAATCAATGAATATTGTAAATGCACAAACAGTAATATCTCCACATTGCACGGTGCAATTCTGAAATTTTTTGCTTTTTCCTGCTAATCCTAGCATGATAAAGAAGATTCAAAGAGAGTGAGATGCCAGCTCCTTTCATTCAGTCAGTAGCTTCAAACATTTCTGGTATATGAAAAACATGTTTTTCAATGGCAAAAATCAATGAATATTGTAAATGCACAAACAGTAATATCTCCACATTGCACGGTGCAATTCTGAAATTTTTAGCTTTTTCCTGTTAATCCTAGCATGATAAAGAAGATTCAAAGAGAGTGAGATGCCAGCTCCTTTCATTCAGTCAGTAGCTTCAAACATTTCTGGACGTTTTTCAATGGCAAAAATCAATGAATATTGTAAATGCACAAACAGTAATATCTCCACATTGCACGGTGCAATTCTGAAATTTTTAGCTTTTTCCTGTTAATCCTAGCATGATAAAGAAGATTCAAAGAGAGTGAGATGCCAGCTCCTTTCATTCAGTCAGTAGCTTCAAACATTTCTGGACGTTTTTCAATGGCAAAAATCAATGAATATTGTAAATGCACAAACAGTAATATCTCCACATTGCACGGTGCAATTCTGAAATTTTTAGCTTTTTCCTGTTAATCCTAGCATGATAAAGAAGATTCAAAGAGAGTGAGATGCCAGCTCCTTTCATTCAGTCAGTAGCTTCAAACATTTCTGGACGTTTTTCAATGGCAAAAATCAATGAATATTGTAAATGCACAAACAGTAATATCTCCACATTGCACGGTGCAATTCTGAAATTTTTAGCTTTTTCCTGTTAATCCTAGCATGATAAAGAAGATTCAAAGAGAGTGAGATGCCAGCTCCTTTCATTCAGTCAGTAGCTTCAAACATTTCTGGACGTTTTTCAATGGCAAAAATCAATGAATATTGTAAATGCACAAACAGTAATATCTCCACATTGCACGGTGCAATTCTGAAATTTTTTGCTTTTTCCTGTTAATCCTAGCATGATAAAGAAGATTCAAAGAGAGTGAGATGCCAGCTCCTTTCATTCAGTCAGTAGCTTCAAACATTTCTGGACGTTTTTCAATGGCAAAAATCAATGAATATTGTAAATGCACAAACAGTAATATCTCCACATTGCACGGTGCAATTCTGAAATTTTTTGCTTTTTCCTGTTAATCCTAGCATGATAAAGAAGATTCAAAGAGAGTGAGATGCCAGCTCCTTTCATTCAGTCAGTAGCTTCAAACATTTCTGGTATATGAAAAACATGTTTTTCAATGGCAAAAATCAATGAATATTGTAAATGCACAAACAGTAATATCTCCACATTGCACGGTGCAATTCTGAAATTTTTTGCTTTTTCCTGCTAATCCTAGCATGATAAAGAAGATTCAAAGAGAGTGAGATGCCAGCTCCTTTCATTCAGTCAGTAGCTTCAAACATTTCTGGTATATGAAAAACATGTTTTTCAATGGCAAAAATCAATGAATATTGTAAATGCACAAACAGTAATATCTCCACATTGCACGGTGCAATTCTGAAATTTTTAGCTTTTTCCTGTTAATCCTAGCATGATAAAGAAGATTCAAAGAGAGTGAGATGCCAGCTCCTTTCATTCAGTCAGTAGCTTCAAACATTTCTGGTATATGAAAAACATGTTTTTCAATGGCAAAAATCAATGAATATTGTAAATGCACAAACAGTAATATCTCCACATTGCACGGTGCAATTCTGAAATTTTTTGCTTTTTCCTGCTAATCCTAGCATGATAAAGAAGATTCAAAGAGAGTGAGATGCCAGCTCCTTTCATTCAGTCAGTAGCTTCAAACATTTCTGGTATATGAAAAACATGTTTTTCAATGGCAAAAATCAATGAATATTGTAAATGCACAAACAGTAATATCTCCACATTGCACGGTGCAATTCTGAAATTTTTAGCTTTTTCCTGCTAATCCTAGCATGATAAAGAAGATTCAAAGAGAGTGAGATGCCAGCTCCTTTCATTCAGTCAGTAGCTTCAAACATTTCTGGACGTTTTTCAATGGCAAAAATCAATGAATATTGTAAATGCACAAACAGTAATATCTCCACATTGCACGGTGCAATTCTGAAATTTTTAGCTTTTTCCTGTTAATCCTAGCATGATAAAGAAGATTCAAAGAGAGTGAGATGCCAGCTCCTTTCATTCAGTCAGTAGCTTCAAACATTTCTGGACGTTTTTCAATGGCAAAAATCAATGAATATTGTAAATGCACAAACAGTAATATCTCCACATTGCACGGTGCAATTCTGAAATTTTTAGCTTTTTCCTGTTAATCCTAGCATGATAAAGAAGATTCAAAGAGAGTGAGATGCCAGCTCCTTTCATTCAGTCAGTAGCTTCAAACATTTCTGGACGTTTTTCAATGGCAAAAATCAATGAATATTGTAAATGCACAAACAGTAATATCTCCACATTGCACGGTGCAATTCTGAAATTTTTTGCTTTTTCCTGTTAATCCTAGCATGATAAAGAAGATTCAAAGAGAGTGAGATGCCAGCTCCTTTCATTCAGTCAGTAGCTTCAAACATTTCTGGTATATGAAAAACATGTTTTTCAATGGCAAAAATCAATGAATATTGTAAATGCACAAACAGTAATATCTCCACATTGCACGGTGCAATTCTGAAATTTTTAGCTTTTTCCTGTTAATCCTAGCATGATAAAGAAGATTCAAAGAGAGTGAGATGCCAGCTCCTTTCATTCAGTCAGTAGCTTCAAACATTTCTGGTATATGAAAAACATGTTTTTCAATGGCAAAAATCAATGAATATTGTAAATGCACAAACAGTAATATCTCCACATTGCACGGTGCAATTCTGAAATTTTTAGCTTTTTCCTGTTAATCCTAGCATGATAAAGAAGATTCAAAGAGAGTGAGATGCCAGCTCCTTTCATTCAGTCAGTAGCTTCAAACATTTCTGGTATATGAAAAACATGTTTTTCAATGGCAAAAATCAATGAATATTGTAAATGCACAAACAGTAATATCTCCACATTGCACGGTGCAATTCTGAAATTTTTAGCTTTTTCCTGTTAATCCTAGCATGATAAAGAAGATTCAAAGAGAGTGAGATGCCAGCTCCTTTCATTCAGTCAGTAGCTTCAAACATTTCTGGACGTTTTTCAATGGCAAAAATCAATGAATATTGTAAATGCACAAACAGTAATATCTCCACATTGCACGGTGCAATTCTGAAATTTTTAGCTTTTTCCTGTTAATCCTAGCATGATAAAGAAGATTCAAAGAGAGTGAGATGCCAGCTCCTTTCATTCAGTCAGTAGCTTCAAACATTTCTGGACGTTTTTCAATGGCAAAAATCAATGAATATTGTAAATGCACAAACAGTAATATCTCCACATTGCACGGTGCAATTCTGAAATTTTTAGCTTTTTCCTGTTAATCCTAGCATGATAAAGAAGATTCAAAGAGAGTGAGATGCCAGCTCCTTTCATTCAGTCAGTAGCTTCAAACATTTCTGGACGTTTTTCAATGGCAAAAATCAATGAATATTGTAAATGCACAAACAGTAATATCTCCACATTGCACGGTGCAATTCTGAAATTTTTAGCTTTTTCCTGTTAATCCTAGCATGATAAAGAAGATTCAAAGAGAGTGAGATGCCAGCTCCTTTCATTCAGTCAGTAGCTTCAAACATTTCTGGTATATGAAAAACATGTTTTTCAATGGCAAAAATCAATGAATATTGTAAATGCACAAACAGTAATATCTCCACATTGCACGGTGCAATTCTGAAATTTTTAGCTTTTTCCTGTTAATCCTAGCATGATAAAGAAGATTCAAAGAGAGTGAGATGCCAGCTCCTTTCATTCAGTCAGTAGCTTCAAACATTTCTGGTATATGAAAAACATGTTTTTCAATGGCAAAAATCAATGAATATTGTAAATGCACAAACAGTAATATCTCCACATTGCACGGTGCAATTCTGAAATTTTTAGCTTTTTCCTGTTAATCCTAGCATGATAAAGAAGATTCAAAGAGAGTGAGATGCCAGCTCCTTTCATTCAGTCAGTAGCTTCAAACATTTCTGGTATATGAAAAACATGTTTTTCAATGGCAAAAATCAATGAATATTGTAAATGCACAAACAGTAATATCTCCACATTGCACGGTGCAATTCTGAAATTTTTAGCTTTTTCCTGTTAATCCTAGCATGATAAAGAAGATTCAAAGAGAGTGAGATGCCAGCTCCTTTCATTCAGTCAGTAGCTTCAAACATTTCTGGACGTTTTTCAATGGCAAAAATCAATGAATATTGTAAATGCACAAACAGTAATATCTCCACATTGCACGGTGCAATTCTGAAATTTTTAGCTTTTTCCTGTTAATCCTAGCATGATAAAGAAGATTCAAAGAGAGTGAGATGCCAGCTCCTTTCATTCAGTCAGTAGCTTCAAACATTTCTGGTATATGAAAAACATGTTTTTCAATGGCAAAAATCAATGAATATTGTAAATGCACAAACAGTAATATCTCCACATTGCACGGTGCAATTCTGAAATTTTTAGCTTTTTCCTGTTAATCCTAGCATGATAAAGAAGATTCAAAGAGAGTGAGATGCCAGCTCCTTTCATTCAGTCAGTAGCTTCAAACATTTCTGGACGTTTTTCAATGGCAAAAATCAATGAATATTGTAAATGCACAAACAGTAATATCTCCACATTGCACGGTGCAATTCTGAAATTTTTTGCTTTTTCCTGTTAATCCTAGCATGATAAAGAAGATTCAAAGAGAGTGAGATGCCAGCTCCTTTCATTCAGTCAGTAGCTTCAAACATTTCTGGTATATGAAAAACATGTTTTTCAATGGCAAAAATCAATGAATATTGTAAATGCACAAACAGTAATATCTCCACATTGCACGGTGCAATTCTGAAATTTTTAGCTTTTTCCTGTTAATCCTAGCATGATAAAGAAGATTCAAAGAGAGTGAGATGCCAGCTCCTTTCATTCAGTCAGTAGCTTCAAACATTTCTGGACGTTTTTCAATGGCAAAAATCAATGAATATTGTAAATGCACAAACAGTAATATCTCCACATTGCACGGTGCAATTCTGAAATTTTTAGCTTTTTCCTGTTAATCCTAGCATGATAAAGAAGATTCAGAGAGTGAGATGCCAGCTCCTTTCATTCAGTCAGTAGCTTCAAACATTTCTGGTATATGAAAAACATGTTTTTCAATGGCAAAAATCAATGAATATTGTAAATGCACAAACAGTAATATCTCCACATTGCACGGTGCAATTCTGAAATTTTTTGCTTTTTCCTGCTAATCCTAGCATGATAAAGAAGATTCAAAGAGAGTGAGATGCCAGCTCCTTTCATTCAGTCAGTAGCTTCAAACATTTCTGGTATATGAAAAACATGTTTTTCAATGGCAAAAATCAATGAATATTGTAAATGCACAAACAGTAATATCTCCACATTGCACGGTGCAATTCTGAAATTTTTAGCTTTTTCCTGTTAATCCTAGCATGATAAAGAAGATTCAAAGAGAGTGAGATGCCAGCTCCTTTCATTCAGTCAGTAGCTTCAAACATTTCTGGTATATGAAAAACATGTTTTTCAATGGCAAAAATCAATGAATATTGTAAATGCACAAACAGTAATATCTCCACATTGCACGGTGCAATTCTGAAATTTTTAGCTTTTTCCTGTTAATCCTAGCATGATAAAGAAGATTCAAAGAGAGTGAGATGCCAGCTCCTTTCATTCAGTCAGTAGCTTCAAACATTTCTGGACGTTTTTCAATGGCAAAAATCAATGAATATTGTAAATGCACAAACAGTAATATCTCCACATTGCACGGTGCAATTCTGAAATTTTTAGCTTTTTCCTGTTAATCCTAGCATGATAAAGAAGATTCAAAGAGAGTGAGATGCCAGCTCCTTTCATTCAGTCAGTAGCTTCAAACATTTCTGGTATATGAAAACATGTTTTTCAATGGCAAAAATCAATGAATATTGTAAATGCACAAACAGTAATATCTCCACATTGCACGGTGCAATTCTGAAATTTTTAGCTTTTTCCTGCTAATCCTAGCATGATAAAGAAGATTCAAAGAGAGTGAGATGCCAGCTCCTTTCATTCAGTCAGTAGCTTCAAACATTTCTGGTATATGAAAAACATGTTTTTCAATGGCAAAAATCAATGAATATTGTAAATGCACAAACAGTAATATCTCCACATTGCACGGTGCAATTCTGAAATTTTTTGCTTTTTCCTGTTAATCCTAGCATGATAAAGAAGATTCAAAGAGAGTGAGATGCCAGCTCCTTTCATTCAGTCAGTAGCTTCAAACATTTCTGGACGTTTTTCAATGGCAAAAATCAATGAATATTGTAAATGCACAAACAGTAATATCTCCACATTGCACGGTGCAATTCTGAAATTTTTAGCTTTTTCCTGTTAATCCTAGCATGATAAAGAAGATTCAAAGAGAGTGAGATGCCAGCTCCTTTCATTCAGTCAGTAGCTTCAAACATTTCTGGTATATGAAAAACATGTTTTTCAATGGCAAAAATCAATGAATATTGTAAATGCACAAACAGTAATATCTCCACATTGCACGGTGCAATTCTGAAATTTTTTGCTTTTTCCTGCTAATCCTAGCATGATAAAGAAGATTCAAAGAGAGTGAGATGCCAGCTCCTTTCATTCAGTCAGTAGCTTCAAACATTTCTGGTATATGAAAAACATGTTTTTCAATGGCAAAAATCAATGAATATTGTAAATGCACAAACAGTAATATCTCCACATTGCACGGTGCAATTCTGAAATTTTTAGCTTTTTCCTGTTAATCCTAGCATGATAAAGAAGATTCAAAGAGAGTGAGATGCCAGCTCCTTTCATTCAGTCAGTAGCTTCAAACATTTCTGGACGTTTTTCAATGGCAAAAATCAATGAATATTGTAAATGCACAAACAGTAATATCTCCACATTGCACGGTGCAATTCTGAAATTTTTAGCTTTTTCCTGTTAATCCTAGCATGATAAAGAAGATTCAAAGAGAGTGAGATGCCAGCTCCTTTCATTCAGTCAGTAGCTTCAAACATTTCTGGTATATGAAAAACATGTTTTTCAATGGCAAAAATCAATGAATATTGTAAATGCACAAACAGTAATATCTCCACATTGCACGGTGCAATTCTGAAATTTTTAGCTTTTTCCTGTTAATCCTAGCATGATAAAGAAGATTCAAAGAGAGTGAGATGCCAGCTCCTTTCATTCAGTCAGTAGCTTCAAACATTTCTGGTATATGAAAAACATGTTTTTCAATGGCAAAAATCAATGAATATTGTAAATGCACAAACAGTAATATCTCCACATTGCACGGTGCAATTCTGAAATTTTTAGCTTTTTCCTGTTAATCCTAGCATGATAAAGAAGATTCAAAGAGAGTGAGATGCCAGCTCCTTTCATTCAGTCAGTAGCTTCAAACATTTCTGGTATATGAAAAACATGTTTTTCAATGGCAAAAATCAATGAATATTGTAAATGCACAAACAGTAATATCTCCACATTGCACGGTGCAATTCTGAAATTTTTAGCTTTTTCCTGTTAATCCTAGCATGATAAAGAAGATTCAAAGAGAGTGAGATGCCAGCTCCTTTCATTCAGTCAGTAGCTTCAAACATTTCTGGACGTTTTTCAATGGCAAAAATCAATGAATATTGTAAATGCACAAACAGTAATATCTCCACATTGCACGGTGCAATTCTGAAATTTTTAGCTTTTTCCTGTTAATCCTAGCATGATAAAGAAGATTCAAAGAGAGTGAGATGCCAGCTCCTTTCATTCAGTCAGTAGCTTCAAACATTTCTGGTATATGAAAAACATGTTTTTCAATGGCAAAAATCAATGAATATTGTAAATGCACAAAACAGTAATATCTCCACATTGCACGGTGCAATTCTGAAATTTTTAGCTTTTTCCTGTTAATCCTAGCATGATAAAGAAGATTTAAAGAGAGTGAGATGCCAGCTCCTTTCATTCAGTCAGTAGCTTCAAACATTTCTGGACGTTTTTCAATGGCAAAAATCAATGAATATTGTAAATGCACAAACAGTAATATCTCCACATTGCACGGTGCAATTCTGAAATTTTTAGCTTTTTCCTGTTAATCCTAGCATGATAAAGAAGATTCAAAGAGAGTGAGATGCCAGCTCCTTTCATTCAGTCAGTAGCTTCAAACATTTCTGGTATATGAAAAACATGTTTTTCAATGGCAAAAATCAATGAATATTGTAAATGCACAAACAGTAATATCTCCACATTGCACGGTGCAATTCTGAAATTTTTTGCTTTTTCCTGTTAATCCTAGCATGATAAAGAAGATTCAAAGAGAGTGAGATGCCAGCTCCTTTCATTCAGTCAGTAGCTTCAAACATTTCTGGACGTTTTTCAATGGCAAAAATCAATGAATATTGTAAATGCACAAACAGTAATATCTCCACATTGCACGGTGCAATTCTGAAATTTTTTGCTTTTTCCTGTTAATCCTAGCATGATAAAGAAGATTCAAAGAGAGTGAGATGCCAGCTCCTTTCATTCAGTCAGTAGCTTCAAACATTTCTGGTATATGAAAAACATGTTTTTCAATGGCAAAAATCAATGAATATTGTAAATGCACAAACAGTAATATCTCCACATTGCACGGTGCAATTCTGAAATTTTTTGCTTTTTCCTGCTAATCCTAGCATGATAAAGAAGATTCAAAGAGAGTGAGATGCCAGCTCCTTTCATTCAGTCAGTAGCTTCAAACATTTCTGGACGTTTTTCAATGGCAAAAATCAATGAATATTGTAAATGCACAAACAGTAATATCTCCACATTGCACGGTGCAATTCTGAAATTTTTAGCTTTTTCCTGTTAATCCTAGCATGATAAAGAAGATTCAAAGAGAGTGAGATGCCAGCTCCTTTCATTCAGTCAGTAGCTTCAAACATTTCTGGTATATGAAAAACATGTTTTTCAATGGCAAAAATCAATGAATATTGTAAATGCACAAACAGTAATATCTCCACATTGCACGGTGCAATTCTGAAATTTTTAGCTTTTTCCTGTTAATCCTAGCATGATAAAGAAGATTCAAAGAGAGTGAGATGCCAGCTCCTTTCATTCAGTCAGTAGCTTCAAACATTTCTGGTATATGAAAAACATGTTTTTCAATGGCAAAAATCAATGAATATTGTAAATGCACAAACAGTAATATCTCCACATTGCACGGTGCAATTCTGAAATTTTTAGCTTTTTCCTGTTAATCCTAGCATGATAAAGAAGATTCAAAGAGAGTGAGATGCCAGCTCCTTTCATTCAGTCAGTAGCTTCAAACATTTCTGGACGTTTTTCAATGGCAAAAATCAATGAATATTGTAAATGCACAAACAGTAATATCTCCACATTGCACGGTGCAATTCTGAAATTTTTAGCTTTTTCCTGTTAATCCTAGCATGATAAAGAAGATTCAAAGAGAGTGAGATGCCAGCTCCTTTCATTCAGTCAGTAGCTTCAAACATTTCTGGTATATGAAAAACATGTTTTTCAATGGCAAAAATCAATGAATATTGTAAATGCACAAACAGTAATATCTCCACATTGCACGGTGCAATTCTGAAATTTTTAGCTTTTTCCTGTTAATCCTAGCATGATAAAGAAGATTCAAAGAGAGTGAGATGCCAGCTCCTTTCATTCAGTCAGTAGCTTCAAACATTTCTGGACGTTTTTCAATGGCAAAAATCAATGAATATTGTAAATGCACAAACAGTAATATCTCCACATTGCACGGTGCAATTCTGAAATTTTTAGCTTTTTCCTGTTAATCCTAGCATGATAAAGAAGATTCAAAGAGAGTGAGATGCCAGCTCCTTTCATTCAGTCAGTAGCTTCAAACATTTCTGGACGTTTTTCAATGGCAAAAATCAATGAATATTGTAAATGCACAAACAGTAATATCTCCACATTGCACGGTGCAATTCTGAAATTTTTAGCTTTTTCCTGTTAATCCTAGCATGATAAAGAAGATTCAAAGAGAGTGAGATGCCAGCTCCTTTCATTCAGTCAGTAGCTTCAAACATTTCTGGTATATGAAAAACATGTTTTTCAATGGCAAAAATCAATGAATATTGTAAATGCACAAACAGTAATATCTCCACATTGCACGGTGCAATTCTGAAATTTTTAGCTTTTTCCTGTTAATCCTAGCATGATAAAGAAGATTCAAAGAGAGTGAGATGCCAGCTCCTTTCATTCAGTCAGTAGCTTCAAACATTTCTGGATGTTTTTCAATGGCAAAAATCAATGAATATTGTAAATGCACAAACAGTAATATCTCCACATTGCACGGTGCAATTCTGAAATTTTTTGCTTTTTCCTGCTAATCCTAGCATGATAAAGAAGATTCAAAGAGAGTGAGATGCCAGCTCCTTTCATTCAGTCAGTAGCTTCAAACATTTCTGGACGTTTTTCAATGGCAAAAATCAATGAATATTGTAAATGCACAAACAGTAATATCTCCACATTGCACGGTGCAATTCTGAAATTTTTAGCTTTTTTCCTGTTAATCCTAGCATGATAAAGAAGATTCAAAGAGAGTGAGATGCCAGCTCCTTTCATTCAGTCAGTAGCTTCAAACATTTCTGGTTATATGAAAACATGTTTTTCAATGGCAAAAATCAATGAATATTGTAAATGCACAAACAGTAATATCTCCACATTGCACGGTGCAATTCTGAAATTTTTTGCTTTTTCCTGTTAATCCTAGCATGATAAAGAAGATTCAAAGAGAGTGAGATGCCAGCTCCTTTCATTCAGTCAGTAGCTTCAAACATTTCTGGTATATGAAAAACATGTTTTTCAATGGCAAAAATCAATGAATATTGTAAATGCACAAACAGTAATATCTCCACATTGCACGGTGCAATTCTGAAATTTTTAGCTTTTTCCTGTTAATCCTAGCATGATAAAGAAGATTCAAAGAGAGTGAGATGCCAGCTCCTTTCATTCAGTCAGTAGCTTCAAAACATTTCTGGACGTTTTTCAATGGCAAAAATCAATGAATATTGTAAATGCACAAACAGTAATATCTCCACATTGCACGGTGCAATTCTGAAATTTTTAGCTTTTTCCTGTTAATCCTAGCATGATAAAGAAGATTCAAAGAGAGTGAGATGCCAGCTCCTTTCATTCAGTCAGTAGCTTCAAACATTTCTGGTATATGAAAAACATGTTTTTCAATGGCAAAAATCAATGAATATTGTAAATGCACAAACAGTAATATCTCCACATTGCACGGTGCAATTCTGAAATTTTTTGCTTTTTCCTGCTAATCCTAGCATGATAAAGAAGATTCAAAGAGAGTGAGATGCCAGCTCCTTTCATTCAGTCAGTAGCTTCAAACATTTCTGGACGTTTTTCAATGGCAAAAATCAATGAATATTGTAAATGCACAAACAGTAATATCTCCACATTGCACGGTGCAATTCTGAAATTTTTAGCTTTTTCCTGTTAATCCTAGCATGATAAAGAAGATTCAAAGAGAGTGAGATGCCAGCTCCTTTCATTCAGTCAGTAGCTTCAAACATTTCTGGTATATGAAAAACATGTTTTTCAATGGCAAAAATCAATGAATATTGTAAATGCACAAACAGTAATATCTCCACATTGCACGGTGCAATTCTGAAATTTTTAGCTTTTTCCTGTTAATCCTAGCATGATAAAGAAGATTCAAAGAGAGTGAGATGCCAGCTCCTTTCATTCAGTCAGTAGCTTCAAACATTTCTGGACGTTTTTCAATGGCAAAAATCAATGAATATTGTAAATGCACAAACAGTAATATCTCCACATTGCACGGTGCAATTCTGAAATTTTTAGCTTTTTCCTGTTAATCCTAGCATGATAAAGAAGATTCAAAGAGAGTGAGATGCCAGCTCCTTTCATTCAGTCAGTAGCTTCAAACATTTCTGGTATATGAAAAACATGTTTTTATGGCAAAAATCAATGAATATTGTAAATGCACAAACAGTAATATCTCCACATTGCAACAGTGCAATTCTGAAATTTTTTGCTTTTTCCTGTTAATCCTAGCATGATAAAGAAGATTCAAAG
>NW_027370037.1:0-38666 GCF_046119375.1 Phyllobates terribilis
CTACCATGTTGTGTCTCTTCTCCATAGAAGACAAGTCAAAGCTTTGGCATCAAACGTCTTGGGCATGAAAGCATGTCACTCATCCAAAAACTGCACAAAAAGGAGTTAGTATGAGGTCTCCCTTCCATCAAGTGTGAAAAGATGGTACAATGTAATGACTGTGCCAAGGGAAAACATGCTCCCTCCTCCTTTCACGAAGAAGGACATTACCACATTGAATCCTTTGGAGCTTTTTCACATTGACCTCTCTAGACAGACCCGTGAGAATTCAATGCTTGTGAAAAAATAGATACATGATTTTTGTAGTGGACAACTACTCGAGATTTACATGGATGCTCTTCGTCCATACTAAACTGAGGAATTTGATGCATTTTCCTGGCTTGGCTCTGCTTCTTAAATGTTTTCTCTTGGTCTCCCTCTTCGAGAGATTTGTCCCGACCATGGTACGAAGTTTGAAAATGGAGAATCCTAAACATTCTGCAGAAGCAAGGGAATTCATCACAATTTTTTCTACTCGACGTACTCTTGATAGGAGCTTAATATATGGTGTTAACTAGCGACTATTAGCTTAGGATTAGTGGTGTTTAGGTGCTTATTGAGTGGTATTCCCGGAATCCGGTATGGTGTTCATTTATGGATTTGCGGGATGCTCATAAGCGTTATTTTGTGGTCTTATTACGGAGATCCCGTTTGTACTCACTTTTAGTGAACTTGGGATGGAGCTAGAGAGACGGATACCACACCTACACCCATGGAGAAGCCTAGAGGCGAAGCCGAGCTGCTTGAAGCTTTTAGAAGACCAAATACCAGTTTGAGAGAAGGCCTCACGACCGAGAGGAGGTGTCACGACCGAGCCGAGACACAAAGAAGAATTCGCAATCGAGACCCCAAAGTCGTGATCGAGATTTTGCCTCAGTAGACATTTCACAATCGAGACTCCATATTCGCGATCGAGACTTCCGCCGACTCTGAGAACTGGCGCCAATTCGCGATTGAGAATCACAATTCTCGACCGCGACTGCGGACGCTGGACCGCCCCAATTGCTGATTTATGGACGAAATCTGATCTATTTTCCCTATTTTAATATTTCTTTTTAGTTATTTTATTTTCCTATCATTAGATACTATATAAACCTTTAGTTTTTAGGTTAGAAAGACATATGTTCACTTTTATAATTCATCCTTAGAAATTCTGCACCCAAGAAGAAAGCTCCCACTTTGTGCCACTTTCACCTTCATCCCTGGTTAGTTTAATCAATAATTATGTATTGCTTTCTCTTGGATATGTCTGGCTAAGTTCCTACTAGTTCACTCTTAGGTTGAGGCCATTATTCTAAGGAATGTTTGTGAGAATTCTTATGTTATTGCTCTAAGTTTAATTTAGAATTGTTTTATGATCTCTTGTGCTTTATTGACTATTGGTTTATCTTGATTTTATCTAGGTTGCAAACTAGGTTGATTATTATTCATTCATATTGCTAGGCTTGATAATTTGATTTGAAAAGTCTTGTCTTTTAGGTAGCAATCAAAATTAGCATAGACTATTTGCGAGTGCTTATTTTGTAGAGATTATAAACCTATGTCGAGTATCGGTGATTTGCCAATGGTATTGAATAGGCCTACTTATCTTTGATCTTTATGCTGTTGCGCTTTTGAACCTTAGGATTTCTTTGTTATTGCTTACAACAAGGATTTCTAGGACTGTTTGGACTAGTTGCTAATTACGAACAAAGAGTAGGACAATTGGATTAGATAATTAAGACTATAAGATTAATAGAATTCAATGATAAACTTTCCATAAGAATAATGCACTGATGCTAAAAGAGTGAGCTTTCCATCGTTATAAGTTTACAAATCCAAAAATCATCGTTTTATTATTTCTCGTTAGATACAACATCCAAAACCCCCCTAGTTACTACTAGGTAACATAATAGAAACAAGCTATCGTTGTGGCTCTCTTGGGATTCGACTCCGACTTACCACTTTACTAGTGGATTGTTTAGTTGTATTATCTTTGATAGGAAACAGCGACCGTTTTACGTGTGTCAAATTTTGGCGCCGTTGCCGGGGAGCCAACTGTTATAGTTTGTTTCTTTTTGTGTTATCTTGGTGTGGACCTATCTTATAGTCCCACACTCGCGCCACTAATTTAGATTTGCTTGATTTCATTCCAGAGATAGAGCGGATGCATCTACGCAATCTGCGAGAATCTCTACAAAATCTAGTGATCGAATCGATGGCGGCCAGAACGTTGCGCGAGCTTACAGACCCTGATTTGACGCAACAACACTTAGGAGTGACGCTTCCTGCCCTAAATGACGGCGTCACGTTCGAACTAAAGATCGGATTCATCAATTTGCTACCAAAATTTCATGGCTTGGTTGGGGGAGGATCCGATCATGCATCTTAGTGAGTTCTACGACATCTGCACCTGCAGTAAGCCGAGTAACGTCACCGATGAGCAAATCAAGATGAGAGCTTTTTTTCTTACGCTAAAAGACAACGCACATCAATGGTAATATTTGCTACCCACCGGAAGTATCGAAACTTGGGAGAAACTTCACAAAGCTTTCTTGAGTAAGTATTTCCTGTCCATGAAGGTGGTTGCGTTGAAAAGAGCTATTGCAATGGTGGAACAACAGGACGCTGAGACGTTGTATGACTATGTTGAAAGGTTCGCGAGACTGTGTGCAAGCTGCCCATTCCATGTGTTTGAGGAGAAAGACTTGGTGACCCACCTCTATAATGGGTTACTAGACAATGAAAGGAGGTTAGTTGACGCTGCGTGTAACGGGAGTGTGCTGAATTTGACCCCCGCTGAAGCTAGAGCGCGACTAAATGAGATTGTTGAGGGAACGAGAACTTTTGGAAGGACTTATACAAGGAAAGGGATAAACGCTGTGGATTCCGGAGAGCCCGGATGGAAGAGTGAAATAGCTGAACTTAAGAGTATGATCAAGAACATCACCATCGGAAATCAAAAACCTGCGAGATTATGTGGTATTTGTCCGGACGAGAGTCATCCTACCGACATGTGCCCCGCAACTCCAGGACCAGACTATCGCTGAAGTACATGCTGTGGGAGGGTTCGGACCTCCTAGACCTCGTTTTGAGAATAACAACAACTACAATCAGTGAGAGAACAACAATTACAATCCGAGAGGTAATGATCATCCCAGTTTTAGATGGGGAGATGCGTCTGGGGCGCAGAACCGACAATATCCGTGCAACAATCAATACCGCGCTCCATATCAACTGAAATCCGACGAACCTTCTATGAGGGAAATGCTCGAGTCCTTGACCAAACACTTCACCACACATGTTTAAACAACCGAGTCCAGCTTACGCAGCCTAGAGAAACAGGCCACGCAAATAGCGGAGGCGGTAAACAATTTGCAACAGCAGAATTCGGGGAAGCTTCCATCACAAACTGTCGCAGCTCCGAGGGAGAATGTAAGTGTCATTATGATTAACAGAGGACAGTCATTCGATGAAAGGGTAGAGGAGGAGAAGCTGGAAAAGGTTCCTGAGCCAAATTCTCGACCGCGAAAAGAGGATCTCGACCGCGACTTGGTCTCAGTAGAAAATTCTCGATCGCGACTTTTGAATCTAGACCGAGATGACGGTACTCAAAATTCCGAAAATTCAATCGACGAGGATCTCGACCGCGAATTAGCTCCAGTTCACAGAATCTCGACCGCGACTCTTCCTCTCGACAACTACTAGAAACCGATGTCCGCGACTACAAAGAGCTTTTCAAACGCTCAGTAAGTGTAAAGTGAATATTCCGCTGCTCAAACTCATCAAGAATGTTCCTCGCTACGCTAAACATTTAAAAGAACTTTGCTCAAAGAAGAGAAGTGAGAAGCTACAAGGAAGGCAGAAGGTCCAAGTAAGCGAAAGAGTTTCAACGGCCATCCAAAGAAAGATAGCTGCCAAGCGCTCAGACCCAGGGATGGTGAGTATTCCATGCACCATAGGAAAAACAAAAATCAATAAGGCCATGATAGATCTAGGAGCATCTATTAATGTTTTACCTTATTCATTGTATAAATCATTAGAACTAGGTTCCATGAGTAGGACAGGGATAGTGCTTTAATTAGCTGACGGGTCTACGATTTACCCGAAAGGGTTAGTCGAAGATGTGTTGGTTATGGTCGAGGACCTTTTATTCCCTGCAGATTTTTATGTACTCGATGACATTCATGATACTCAGGCTGTACCGGTTTCTACTAGGTAGACCCTTTATGAGGACAGCTAAAACAAAAATAGATCTAGATACCGGGGCGCTTACGTTCGAGTTGGACGGGGATTTTTTCAATTATAATATATAAGAGACTACGACAAAATCCCTGAATTATGGCTCAGTATTTTGTATTGCGGATGTTATCGAACCTAACAAAATAGGGTCGCATGTTGTTTTGGGAAGTAGCCCCACCTCACTAACCACCCAGGGGAAGAAACCTGTTAAAGCTATTGTGCAGGGTACGAAAAAGGCGAAAACAAAACCCAAGGGGAAGTCCAAGTGTGGGGAGAATAAGGCACAAAAGAAGTCCAAGCAAGTATAGGTGGTCAAGGAAGAGAATGGTCTAAGGTTCAAACCTTTCCATCCATGGTTCAAGAAAATGCCATTAGATGATGCGATCCGGAAGGGATAAAAAAACGATAATTGAGCTAGACTACGTCCTGCCGCGACGTTAACTAAGGCACTGATCGGGAGGCAACCCGAGGGATTTTCACTAACGTTATTCCCTTTCTTTTGTTTTGTTTTAATGTTTTTGTTTCAGGAAAAATCACGGGACCATCACATAGGAAGCAATCAGAGGCAAAAAACGCAAAAAATCAGCTTCAGCTACAAAAGTCGTGATGGCGACTGTACATACTCGATCGTGACCCGTCCCGATAATAATTTTTTTTAATTTTCTACCTCACCTATTTCTTCCCTACCCCTTATTCTCGGCCGGCCCTATCACTCAAAATCACGATCGAGAATTTGACCCCCCCCTCTCCATTGTTCTTCTTCTTCACCTTCTTCCCCAAACAATAATCCTCCATTCTTCTTCCAAATCTCAAGCTTTTTACCTTCATTTCACTCCAAATCGCCATCTATTACCCCTCACCATCACTCTCTTCATCAATTTCTCCTAAATTCATCCCAATTTCTCCAAAATCTATCAAGAACCCTAAATCCCCAAATCCCTCAAATCTCCTCCAAATCTAGCTTTTCCTCCACCAAATCAACACCAATAGACCGGATTTGTGCCATACGTTCCAGATTTGAGGCGGTGTTCGAAGAGGAGCCTAAACGGAGGCACCACGAGCGAATCAAGGGAGAAGAACTCGGCCAATTTCACGTTGTCTCGACCGCGACTCCGCAGTCTCGACGCGAATTCATCCCAGATTCATCCACCCCGATCTCTACGAGCCTCGATCGCGACACTTCCTTCTCGACCGCGACTTCGTCCCAGTTGATAATTCTTGATCGCGACTCCCTATTTCTCGACCGCGAATTGCCCCCAGTAGAACTCTCTCGACCACGAATCTTCAATCTCGATCGCGACTTTGACGCAGTTTCGTCGATTCAGGTATCTTCGAGCGGTCAAACTTGTTCATTTGTGGTTGTGACCACTATATTTTTGCTGTAATTGCGCTGTGTGTGTGTGTGAAATGGCTCCCAAGAGGCAGAGGAGAAACGCTGATGACCAAGATCAAATCGTAAACGACAAGGGTGTTGTCCAGACCCAGTTTCCGGACATGAGTTTACTACATAACATGCAGTTGAGTGAGGTGACGAGAAGCATGTTCACCAAGGCTGGTTTAGGCAGTTTCCTAGGGCTTGGAGCACCCACCTTCCCGAACTTTGCTCGGGAGTTTCTGTGTACGCTAACTGTTCATATAGACAACCGCACCGACCTAGTAGCATCCATTGAATGGCGGCCGAACAACAGAATGTGGAAGCTGATTCATGAGCAGATCGCCCACGCACTAGGGGTAAGCAAGAGGACTAGATGGGACAGAGACGTGGACAATGACACGGTGAAGGAGTGGTGGTCGAGAGGTTCAGGAGAGGCGTACGACGTCAGGCGCACCACGGACACGTCAGTTACTTTTCCACAGTGGCGCCTCATCCACAAGGTGGTAGCAATGTGCTTTGGGAACAAGGCTGAGAACAACAAAATCTCGATCCACCAGTTGTTCCTTATGTACGCATTCTCTTATGAGTGCGAGTTCTTCATCCCCGATTGGCCGACTCAGTTCGTGCGCGCCTGCCCGGAGTCATGGAATGCACATTCTGGCGACATCGTTGTAGGAGGGATGATTACTCTCCTCGCCATTGAGGCTGGCTGCCCCCAGCACGATCAACCCATCCGGGAGAGTTTTCTGTACGACGAGCAGTGGTGTCAGCGGAACTTATGGCTGAGGAGAGATGGTATGCAACTCATATACTTATACGGGCGAGGATTCCAGATCACATTCCCGCGAGAGGATCCCGTCATTTTCGGCTCGTGGTTTGACATGTGCATCGCACCAGACGTCATCCCAGCAGGTCAGCACTTCCCTATCCCTGGTCCAGCTCCTACTCTAGCTCCAGCGCCTTCCTATACGACCGTCCCTTCATTCGTCCCCGTGCCTGAGGAGACACTCATATTCCGACGCCGACGCGAGCGGTTCTGGATACCAGAGCTACTCATACGAGATGTACTGGCGGACTCATATGGCTTACCAGGTGGGCCAGATTACAAAGGCGATTGGAGAGATGCGGACGACACAGCAAGCGCTCGCACAGAACTAGGAGAGGTTCCAGGCTGACATGTCGAGCTTACAAGAGGAGATCCTGCGCGATCAGGAGTACCAGCACCAGCAGTGGGTGTACCAGAGGTAGCAGTGGGAGCAGTTCCGAGCCGCCTACCCCGATCTAGTGCCAGGTGATGATGAGGATGACTACGATGATGATGATGACGATGATGAGGCCACCGATGATGATGTTGAGGAGTGATTGCGGTACCTTCTTCCCCCTCCCTTTTTATGATGTCCTCTTTTGCTGCATTGAGGACAATGCGCTATTCAAGTGTGGGGAGAGGAGTTGACGTACCGAGGAGGAGGTTTATGCTGATGATTTTATTTTTCTCTTGCTATCCCGTTACTATTTTATGTTTTTAGAGTCTTTGATGAACTGTTTTAGTTGGTTTTCGATTGAGTCTGTACCAGGATTTATGCTGTTTGAACATTTGCATCGTTTTTAGTTTAAAGAAAAAAAACCCATCGAGAGTAAAAAAGGAATGGATCGAAAAGGGGGCTCCACTAAAAAAATAAAATAAAAATAAAATAAAAAATTAGAAAATAAAAAGAATAAAAACCAGGCAAGTAAAAATTGAATAAAAAGGAAAAGTTTGGTGCCTGAAAAATAAAAAGAAGAGAAAAGAAAAAGTTCCTACCACTTAGATTTTGGTGAAAAACCGAAAGGGCGCCGGAATTACTTTGTTTTGTGATTGATTTTATTGATTACATATCTATCGGCGTCGGAGACATAAGAAGGGAGTTGAAGGATGTCTCGGGTTTTAGGATTCACCAAGGAGGTATAAGGAGTTAGTTTTAGCCTTTTATCTCTTATTTATGAGCTTATTGTTATCCACACTTTGCATGCTTACCATTCCACTAGTTCATCAGTTTTGCTACATATTATAGCCGGTTGTGTTAGATTCTAGGATTAGATTTCTATTTCTTGGAGTTTGATGCATATTGTTGTGGTTGTACTATGCAGATTTTTGAGTTAGGATTGGTGGTTGTGATTTGTGGATTTATTACATTATCTAGTGGTTTAGGACGTTACTCAAATAGAAGGAATAAGAAGTGTATCAGCGAGTGGGAGACTCGATTTTATGTTTATTATGTCATATTTATGTACCCTTACCCTTAGAGGAGATTAGGATTCCACATATGCTTAAACGCACACCACTTGGTTCGATTTTATATTGTATTGGAGTGGTGACATATGAAGTGGAGAAATAAGGAGGGTTTTGGGTAGGACATCTCGGAGACATAAGGAGATAGATCGGAGTTAGGATTGTGCTCGATACACTTGGAGTTTGAAGTATAGTCGCTAGCAAACTGTCTCTACACTTACTATAGACCTTTGTGCATTTTAGGAGGAGTGAGTTTTATTTTGCTTACTCGAGGACGAGCAAGGTTTAAGTGTGGGGAGGTTTGATAGGAGCTTATTATATGGTGTTAACTAGCGACTATTAGCTTAGGATTAGTGGTGTTTAGGTGCTTATTGAGTGGTATTCCTGGAATCTGGTATGGTGTTCATTTATGGATTTGCGGGATGCTCATAAGCGTTATTTTGTGGTCTTATTACGGAGATCTCGTTTGTACTCACTTCTAGTGCACTTGGGACGGAGCTAGAGAGAAGGATACCACACCTACACCCATGGAGAAGCCTAGAGGCGAAGCCGAGCTGCCTCGAAGCTTGTAGAAGACCGAAGACCAGTTTGAGAGAAGGCCTCACAACCTAGAGGAGGTGTCACGATCGAGCCAAGCCATAGAGAAGAATTCGCGATCAAGACCCCAAAGTCGCGATCGAGATTTTGCCTCAGTAGACATTTCGCGATCGAGACTCCATATTCGCGACCGAGACTTTCGCCGACTCTGAGAACTGGGGCCAATTCGCGATCGAGAATCACAATTCTCGACCGCGACTGCGGACGCTGGACCGGCTCAATTGCTGATTTATGGCCGAAATCTGATCTATTTTCCCTATTTTATTATTTGTTTTTAGTTATTTTATTTTCCTATCATTAGATACTATAGAAACCTTTAGTTTTTAGGTTAGAAAGATTTATGTTCACTTTTACAATTCATCCTTAGAAATTCTCAGCCAACAAGAAAGCTCCCACCTTTGTGCCACTTTCACCTTCATCCCTGGTTAGTTTCATCCATAATTATGTATTGCTTTCTCTTGGCTATGTCTGGCTAAGTTCCTACTAGTTCACTCTTAGGTTGAGGCCATTATTCTAAGGAATGTTTGTGAGAATTCTTATGTTATTGTTCTAAGTTTAATTCAGAATTATTTTGTGATCTCTTGTGCTTTATTGACTATTGATTAATCTTGATTTTATCTAGGTTGCAAACTAGGTTGATTATTATTCATTCATATTGCCAGGCTTGATAATTCGATTAGAAAAGTCTTGTGTTTTAGGTAGCAATCAGAATTAGCATAGACTATTTGCGAGCGCTTATTTTGCAGAGATTATAAACCTATGTCGAGTATTGGTGATTTGCCAATGGTATTGCATAGGCCTACATATCTTTGATCTTTATGCTGTTGCGCTTTTGAACCTTTGGATTCCTTTGGTTATTGCTTACAACAAGGGTTTCTAAGACTATTTGGACTAGTTGCTAATTACGAACAAAGAGTAGGACAATTGGATTAGATAATTAAGACTATAAGATTAATAGAATTCAATGATCAAATTTCCATAAGAATAATGCGCTGATGCTAAAAGAGTGAGCTTTCCATCATTATAAGTTTACAAATCCAACAATCATGGTTTTATTATTGCTCATTAGATACAACATTCAAAACCCCCTAGTTACTACTAGGTAACATAATAGAAACGAGCTATCGTTGTAACTCTCTTGGGATTTGACTCCGACTTACCACTTTACTAGTGGATTGTTTAGTTGGATTATCTTTGATAGGAAACATCGACCATTTTACACCTGTAAACTCTCCACAAGAAAACGAGCTAGTTGAAGGAATGAATCATACCTAGAGGATATGGCTCGTACCATGATCATGTTAAGTAGTGTTGCTCCACAATTCTGGTCATAAGCTCTTATTACGGCCTGCTACCATGCTTCGTCCAAAGATTTTAAAGAGCCCAACGAGATTCTCAAAGGGTATGCACCAAATATTTCCTATCTCCATGCCTTTGGCTGCTAATGCTTTGCGCATAACAATGGTAAAGACACCTTGGGCAAGTTTGAATTCCTCATTAACAGTCTTGCCTAAAAATTGTTTAATCTCCGAATACAGAACGTTGAGGAGAGTGTGCATATAATGTTCAACAAGAATCTTTGTTCAGACTCACCTGTTCACTCCTTCGATCCTTTTCGCTCGATATCCCCTCATTCATCCTGTTATAGTCCCTCTCTGTCTTCGACAAATCACCCTTCATAGGACAGTGATGATGATATTTTCACAGCAAGATTCGTGCCCCCATTAAAAGGTATGGCTAGTCTGGCAATTCCTTGTACTATCTCCTCACTATATGAAACCGCCAATCCAAATAGTGAATGTTCCATGCCTCTATTGGAGGACATTGCTGCTCTGGATAGTTCTTGTACCATGTCTTTTTCCAATTCATCAACCGTTAGGACTGACTCAATTGAGGAAACTATTGCTCATACTCCATCCACCAAGGGTGCCCACATCCTTGATGCTCTACATCACAATAACATCATTGCTCCGTCCCAACCTGGAATTTGTACTCGTTCATCTCTTAAGAATCTGTTCGTGTTCAATGCCTTTGTGTTCCTAACAGAACCCATGAACAATAAAGAGGCTCTCACTTAACCCGAATGGATTGTTTCCATGCAATAAAGAACTTTAGGAGTTGAACGGAACAAAGTATGGAGACAGGTACCCCGTCCTAAGAACAGTGCTATTGTCGGCACTCGATTGGTCTTCTAGAACAAACTTGATGAATTTGGTTTGGTGGTACACTACAAAGGTTGATTAGTTGCACAAGGGTACAATTAGCAGGAAATAATTGACTATGACGAGACATAGGCTCTTGTAGCAAGATTCGAGGTAATTCGCCTTTTGACCGTGTTTGCATCTCAAAAGGTATTCAAACTCTTTAAAATCAATGTGAAGAACGCCTTCCGTAATGGCACATTAAATGGAGATGTCTACATCAAACAACCTCATGGATTCAAAGTTTCTACCAAGCCTGATCATGTCTAATTTCTAGACATATATCTCTATGGCCTGAAGCAAGATACCATGGCTTGGTAAGACTGCTTATCCGACTTCCTTCTTGTCAGCAATTATAAACGGGGAACCATAGACAAGACTATATTGCTTCAAGAACACAATGGTGAAATCCTCGTCATTTAGGTATATGTCAACAACGTCATTTTTGTTTCCACTAACATGTCTCTTCTAGATACATTTCAAAGAATAAATAAGTAGTAAGTTCAACATGAGCATGATTGGTGAGCTTAATTTTTTCTTGCGACTTCAAGTAACTTAGAAAGATGATGGGATTCAAGTTCACCAGTCGATTACCTAAGAGAAATCAGGAAAAATATAACATTGAGAAATACCAGCCACTCCATACTCCAATATCTACAACCACTCATCTTGATGCCGACCCATAAGGAACAAAAAACTGACGAGACCATGTATATAGGTATGATTGGTCCCTTAATGTATCTATAACCAGTCGACCAGATATTATGTTTTCTCTGAGCTTGTGTGCTAGTTTTCAGTTTGATCCCAGGGATTCCCATGTGTCAAATGTCAAGTGTATCTTTCGGTACATCAAGGGTATGGACAATCTTTGTCTATGGTACCCCTAAACAGTGAGACTTCACCTTGATCGGCTTCACTAATGCTGACTACGCTGGGTACATGGTGTATAGAAAGAACACTTCAGGGATGGCCCAATTCATGGTCCCTGCCTTGTATCGTGGGGATCTAGAAAGAAAAATTCAATCGCTCTCTACAACCGAACCGAGTACATTGCTTCTGCTACCTATTATACTTAAATCTTATGGCTCAAACAACAACTCTTTAACTTTGGTATTACTATGAGTACCTTGGAAATCAAATGTGACAATACCACTGCCATATATATCTCGAAGAATCCTATGCATCACTCCCGTACGAAACACATCGACATACAAAATCACTTTCTATGTGATCACGTTGAGAAAAAGAATATCTTTTTAAGTCATTATCATACTGAGGACCAAGTTTCATATATATTCACCAAGGCACTTAATCAGGAACCATTTATCAACCTCTGAGTTCTACTGGGAATGATTGATTCCCAGTTGTGGCCTTAAAGAGGGTTCATAGGGAATCAAGATCAAGTGATCAGGGTTAGTGATGGCTTAGTACGCATTCATCATTCTGGCTTGTGATATCAGGATAATAATATGACTAGAATGTGACTTTTGGGCTTAACAAAGAAGGGCCCAACCATGAAAATGCATTAATTGCATAAAGCTTTAGAAGAAACATTACATAAATGTGAGACCTTCAAAATACATACTTCTATCGAATACAAATTAGTAGATCAAATCAAGAGAACAAGTCTAGGAACTCAAAGGTACAAGACAACACAAACAAAAATAAGCTAGAGGGATCAATCCAAAAAACCATCATAGGTTCTCATAGGTTTCCCTACTCAATTGTTTATTGAATACATCAACAAGTTGATCATCGGTCCTACAGTGATTCAAGAACAATGTTTCATATCTCAATATATTTTCTAAGTGAATGATGCCTAGAGTCAATATGATAGATTCTAGTATGATGCACATTGTTCTTACCGAAATTACTAGTGTTGTAAATTAGAATATGAATGTAATAGAACATCTTACCCAAATATCAGAATCCATTGAAGTGAAGACAAAATATTCTTGTTTCTTTTCATGTGGCACAAGCATCCATTGTCGATATTTCACACTCCCTTCACTATAACCTGCAAAGAGAAAATCAATTCTTTCGAACCGAGGGAGGCTTCGCTTTTCCTGGTGGAGAAATAGAAGAATATGTATTAGTATTATCATAGGGCTTCTACTGCATGAAACACGGGTTAGAAACAGGTTTCTTAATAGTGTTGGCAATATTTTGTTTGTTCGAGTTTTCAAGGTCCTTCTTCTTCTTGCAATCATAGATGACATGTCTTTTTTGACCGCAGTGTCAACAAACCCTATTGGTCTGAACATGTCCATACTTCCCTTTTCCTGGTCTGTGGGGCTTCTATTTATTTAGCTTGCTACTTTCTCCAGTGTTCCCTCCTTGTACTTGCTTTACATACATTGAATGAGAACGTTGAACATCAAACCACTTCTTTTCCTTGTTGGAACTCCTTGGGGAGCTTTTAGTGGAAGAAGTAGAAGTGTTCTTCTAAGGTTTCTGATCAAGATCATTGATATTTTCTTCAAGAAACAATGTTCTATCCTTCAATGTTTGAAAATTTAAGCTTAAGCTCTCATTCTTGTTTCCTAGCTCTCCATGAATCTTTTTGTGCTTGGCATGTTCTTCAGAACTATCCTCAGTAGTACCATGATAACCTAGACCGTATCTTGGTCTCACAAATACGGTTTGATTCATTGTTTTCTCATCCATAGAACATGATAGGTCTTCATGTTTAAACATAATATTTTCAAGCATATTCCAAGAAGATTTAGACTCAAGTTTATTAGGTGCCTTACCTTTGTAAATACTACAAGTCCTAGAAGATTCAACGAGTTATATATCTTTTTCAACAAGTGTTCTCTTAGACTCAGAAAAATCTATCTATAAGCGAGCAACTTCCTTACTACAATGACCGTTCTCAGCAGAAAGACATCCTATTTCATCTTCCAATTCAACAAGTTTATCTTGTAATTCACCTTTTTTTTCCCAATTGTTTGATGATCTTAATCAATTGTTTTTATAACATTTATTCAATTTTATTGAAAGGATCGTTGGAGTGTACCTCAAAGGTTGAATACTCAGAGTCAGAATCGCTTGTCATTTGACATTTCCATTCGTTGTTCTATTGATGTCCACATCTTCCTCTGAATCAGAGCCCCAAGCAGTAACGAGGGATTTCTTTATCTAGAACCTTCATTTGAATGTAGATGAAGTCCTTCACATCTCTCTTGGGAAATATTTGCTTGAAATTCCTCTTGACAAACTGCTTCTTGATGTGCTTGATGAACTAGACAGTTTTCTGGTCTTCGTCTTCTTCATCATTAGAATAGTCTTCATTCACCTCAAGACTAGCAAAGTCTTTGGAGATACCAGCTTCAATCTTGAGCGCAACTCCTTTCTCAATTCTTTGGAGAGATTAACCTTGTCATGTTTTAATTCATCAAACATGAGCTTTTCGATGATTTGAACAAGAGGATTATCTATGGCTCAGGGGGTGTTCCCCATGATTTCTTTTACCCAGGAAAATTTCTCGGTAAGTCCATTGATGATGACACGGGATTTGGACTTCTCATCAAGTGTGATTCCGACACTGGTAAGTTTGGAACGGAGCCTTTGAAATCTGGAGAAATACTCTGAGACAGACTCTTCTTTGTACATAGTGAAGGAGTGGTAGCCTTTTTGAAGTTAGAACTTTCTACTCGTCTTAAGCTCATCATTTCCTTCACGAATCTCTTTCAGAGCAATCCATATGTCCTTAGCGTTGTCTATGTGAGGCACTTTGTCCATGTCTTCGCTGGTTAGACCATTGAGAATGTACTATCTCGCCTTGGCATTGGTGGAGACGTAACTTTAGCACTGGTAGTCACGAATCTCTTTTTGAGACCGACTTCATCTTTTCCATTGATAATGATTCTTTAGCACTGGTAGTCATTGGTGGAGACGTAACTTTTCATGTTCTTTTCCTACCATTCTTCTTTGTCGACTTTCCTCCGATATGCCTTGTTGGTTGAGATACCAGGGGAGAATTTGCCAGTTTTAGCGATTTCCTGTGAGGAAACACGCACTTAGAGCCTTCCTCTGATACCAATTGTAGGACTAGATGTGTTCAAGATAATCTAATTAACAAAGAGTTGTTCCATAGATGCGGAAATATCAAAACATGTCACAAGGGGACATGATGTTTACAATGGGAACCTTCGACAACCAACTAGTTGTCTAGGATAAAACACACTAGCTCTCACATAGAGAGGATTTTTAATCCCTATTTATATTGATGACCGGATAAAATAATTAGGACAACACACAACTTACGTCTACACACACACAAGACTTCCTAATTTTACAACTTTTTCAATAGAACAGAATAGGCATATCACTCTCAACACTCGAATCTTTATCTCTCTCTCTCCCTCTCTCTGTCTCTCTCTAAGCTCAACCAATTAGAATGAGATAAGAATGAAGGAATGATTTTCAACCATATATAGTTTGATAAAACACGTGTGGGCATACAAGCCAGATTCAATGTGCCGTATTAAATGCACGACATTACGTTGAATCTCACCTATGGGTTTGTGCGCCTCATTACCTCGCAAACTCAAAGGTAACTCATGGGGATATATGTACATACACTGAGTTGCATCCCCCCAAACATATAAATGACTAAGAGCAGATGAATCTTCCTTCGAAATCCAAATGCTCGGAATCGCTAACAACTTGAACTTGTGTTCTCTTGTGTTGCGGAACACGTCTTCATTTTATGATCGCGTTCCTAGGAGATTACTCAATCTTTGAATATGAGATAATTAAGGGATTAACTTCAAGGGAAATACTTCACATGAATCTGTGTAGAAGATGTTGCTCTATTAAAACTGGGTGTAATAGAATGGTGTTCGCAAGTCTCAGAATAAGATAGTCTTTTTTTGTTCTCTTCAATATCAGTCTTGAATGATTAGTGAGGCTAATGATCTGTTCTTTTATTCCTACAACATACACTTTAAAGAACATGAGATAGCAATTGGTTTGTCATCATCAAAACTAAGGAGAAGTAGAAGTATTGATCTTAGAGAACGATGTTCTCAGGAATATCAATACTAACACATACCATAAAGTCTCAGCATTAAACTGATACCCGCATGCTCTAAGCATTCCTTGTTTAATAAAATCACACAATTTCTTGGTGTGCTTACATTAGCAAACTTCTCTTCCAGTTTGTTCATTCATTTTCCTAATAGTTTAAAATGAGGCTTAGTCATGTTGCTGAAAATGGGAGCAAGAATAATGATGGGCCTATGATTAAAAAATCAGATGATTGTGAGTTGTCTGATGCTGTCCCCTCTGTTGTTCGCTCTGATGTGCAGCAGAAAGTTTCTGATATGCCGGCTCCTTTGTCTTCTAGTGAGTCTGTTCCTTCTACAGTGGTCCCCGGGTCTGAGGCTGTTTCTGATCCTGTCCTTTTGTCTGCTGATGTCTCTGTAAAGCCTGCCTTTGCTGAGTGTAACTCTGAAATTTGTAAGAAGCAAACTCCTTTACAAAACAGCAACATTGAGTCTCCAGTTGGGCTGCTTACTGGGCCGAATACTCCTGTTGAAGCCCAGTCTGTTTTGCCTAAGCCCACCGTTCTGCCTAAAAAACAAAAAATTCCTCCTGCTGGCCCAAGTGTTGTAACTCGGTTATCTGCTAATAAAAACGTTGGCCCGACGCAGCGTGGCAGTAAATCCTATAAAGCTTCTTTGGAGAGCGGTAGCAGCTCTAAACGGAGTTCTAATGTGTGATACCATTTTAAGTGCGTGGAATGTGAGGGGTTGCTGCAGTCCTCTTACACAGCGCAACGTCAGCGGTATGTGCGTATGAAAGATATTAATGTTATGTGTTTGTTGGAAACCAAGTTGTTGGAGGAAAATGTGGACTGAGTGATGATGAATATGCTTCCGGGTTGGAAATATTCTAGTAGTGTGAATCAGGTTGGTAAGGGTCGGATTCTTTTGACTTGGGATCCGCAATTTGTTCAAATTAATGTTGAGCGATCTGATCCTCAATTTATCCATTGTGAGATTTCGGCTACTCGATCATGGCACAAGTTCTCCGCTACTTTTGTGTATGCCTACAATGATTTTATGGGTCGAGATACTTTGTGGAATTCTCTACGTGATATTCATGCTAGTTTATCTGGGTCGTGGATGTTATTGGGTGATTTTAATTGCTTGATTTATCCTTCGGAGAAATTATCCAAGAGAGCTGATCCTACTTCTATTCTATCTTCTTGTGTTGAGCTTAGAGATGTTATATCGTCAATTGAGGTTTGCGATCACGAATATTCCGGAGCTAAGTACACGTGGCAGAATAACCAAGTGGGTGATGCTAGGGTGGCGTGCAAGTTGGATCGTGTTTTGATATGTGATTCTTGGGGTGATACTTTCCCAGTTTCGACAGTGTTCTTTGCTGATTCTTCTATTTCTGATCATGCTCCTAGTGTTGTTAAGTTGGACCCGGGAATTGATTTTAAGAGATTGCCGTTTAAGTTCAAGAACTTTTGGGCTCTTGAGGAGGATTTTCGAGAGGTTGTGTCTAGGGCTTGGTCTAAGCCTTCGGTTGGTGATGCTCAGTTTCGTCTTGCTTCTAAGCTTCGTAATGCTAAAGCCGAGTTGCGCTCTTGGCAATAGGGCAAATTTCGGAAGTTGGAACTTATGGTTGAAGATGCGGCGGAAGTGGTTAAGGAAGTGAATGAACGTCTACAACTGTACGTTTTTAATGATCAGGTTCAACTCAAGGCTAAGCGTGCTGAAGAGGTTCTCAATCTTCGTCTTTCCCAGCTTAATTCGTTTATTGAGCAGAGGGCTAAAGTTGATTGGATTAAGCTGGGTGAGGAAAATTCCTCTTTGTTTTATAACAATATTCGGGTCCTTCGGGCTCGTGGCACAATTTTCTCGCTGACCCGTGAAGATGGATCTGTGGCTGAAACGTCTGCTGCGGTCGAGTCGGAAATTCTGGGCTTTTTTAATGTGTTACTGGGACGTGAATTTTCTGGGCCAAAGGAGGATTTCTGCGGTTTACTGGGGCCGTTGATCCAGTCTGCTGATCATCGGGAGCTTTGCAGAGCGGTGCGTAACGAGGAAATTAAATCTGCGGTTTCAGATATTGGTGTACTGTGTTCTCCGGGTCCTGACGGTTTCGGTTCACTGTTTTTCAAAGACTGCTGGTCGGTTGCCGGTTTGGACGTGGTTAATTGCTGATTTTTTTCGGAGGGGTCGGCTTCTTCGTCAACTCAATGCCACTTTTATTAGTCTGATTCCGAAGTCTTCTAACCCCTTCTCCATCCGGGATTTTAGGCCTATATTGTATTGCAATACGATAATGAAGACTATTACAAAAATTCTTGTGGAGAGAATTCGGCCAGTTGTTAATTCTATTATTGATGGAGGGCAGGGGGCTTTTGTTCCGGGTAGATCCATCTCGCACAATATTATGGTGGCTCGAGAATTGGTTCGTGACTATGATAGTCCAGGTACATCCCCTCGTTGTATGATCCAAATTGATCTTCATAAGGCGTACGATTGCGTATCTTGGTCCTTCCTTAGAGATGCTCTTTCGTACTTCAATTTTCCTACTCAAATGATCCAATGGATTATGGAGTGTGTGTCTACTCCAGCTTATTCTATATTGATCAATGGTGAGCCGAAGGGATTTTTCCAAGGCAAGAGAGGTTTACGTCAAGGTGATCCTCTTTCCCCTTATCTATTTGTTATTGTTATGGAAGTGCTTGCTAGGAAGCTTAAAGCTATGAGTTCGAGGAAGGGGTTTCTTTTTCATCCTAAGTGCAAGAAGATGGGGCTCTTGAGCATGGCATTTGCGGATGACTTGATGATCTTTTGTAAGCCTCGATCTTCTTCTCTTAGGCTTATAAAAGATTGTCTTGATGATTTTGGCACTGTTTCGGGTCTCTTTGAAAACCCGGGGAAAACTAAGATTTTTTATGGTGGTGTTAGTGAGGATGATAAAATGCTGTACAATGGTATTCTTGGGTTTTCTGAAGGTGCTTTTCCGGTGAGGTATCTTGGCATCCCGCTTCATTCGAAGAATCTCAAGCTTGGTCATTTTAATCCGCTGTTCAGTAAGATCTCTAGTTTGCTTGCGAGTCAGAGTGCTAGAAAGACGTCCTATGTTGGCCGCATGCAGATTATCAAGGCGGTTATTGAGGGGCTTCTTTCGTTTTGGATGCAAACGGTGAAATTTTCTAAACGTGCACTCAAGCACGTGGAAGGAATTTGTCGTTCGTTTCTATGGTCCGGTGAATGTGATAAGCGGAGGAGCTTGGTTGCTTGGAGAAAGGTTTGCTTGCCGTTTGAGGAAGGCGGTTTGAATTTTAAGGAGCTCTTATCATGGAACAAGGTATTACTTTCTAAGTTTTTTTGGGAAGTTTTTGTGGGTCGTGAGAATCTTTGGACTCGGGTCAATATTTTGAAACATAAGACGCTTTGGAATGTTGGTCCTAGTTATTGTAGTAGTTCGGAGTGGATTTGCATTCTTGATACTAGAGATGAGATTGTCCGAAGTCAGTGGCTCGGGTTATTTGCTGCTGTCGGTTCTGCTGCACAGTACGAGTCTCGGCTGGTGTATGATTTGATTCGTACGCACGGTTCTGTTCTGGACTGGTGTAAGGTTGTTTGGGATCGGGGAGTGCCGCGTCACTGGGCTTTTATTGCGTGGTTAGCAACGCTCGATCGGCTTCCGACTGCGGTTCGTATGCAGCGTTGGGGTTCGACTGCGTCTGTTTTGTGTCGTCTGTGTGGAGCAGCTGATGAGTCGTCGAGCCATCTGTGGTTCGGCTATTCTGTCTCGTCCGCTATTTTGTCCCGGGTTCTCTCTTGGCAAGGTATCGGTAGGAGATTTTCAACTCTTGGAGAATGGTGGGAATGGTTTGGTGATTCTACTAGACGACGCAACCATATTTTTAGGTGTAAGCTTATGGCTTTCAAGGGTGTGATATATTATGTTTAGAGGATGAGAAATGATTCTGTTTTTTGGGGTACAATCATTTGTATTAATACTTGTGTGAAGGAAATTTTATCACATTGTCGTGATAGAATAATGGTGTTGGGTAGATATAAAAGTCGTCGTAGTAGAGCATTACTCCGGAGACTTGTTAGTCCGGTGTAGTCGGGGTTTTTTCCTCTCTTTGTAATCGGTGTGACTGTACCCTTTATGGGGTTGTATTCTTTGACGTTTATACAATTATTTATCGCTTGTCAAAAAAAAATAGCCCTGATTGAAAGAAATATCCCTACAAATTTTAGTCGGCGGTCGAACAACAATCCACTTAATTTCAGATTAGTAGTATTAGAAACCATAGAGATATTCATTTTAGGCATACTCAAATCCATCATTCTAAGAGAACCTTACACTTAAAAATCTGTCACATATAAGTAGTGGATAAGGGGATTTTTCTCTTCTTACATTGCATAATATAACCATTAATAAACCTCCAACCATTCGTATGCAGTTCACAAGGAGAAGCACAATAGCCCTTCAAATATTCAAGCATTTCCAGCAGCAATGACAACTTAAAGCCCGACAACAACACAACTTTATTAAAAAAATCCTTCCTCAAAAGTCATCCTATTTGTACACCATACCTAAGGCAATGCCAACACAGCTCCTCCCGTCCATGGATAATGTCAGGCAATACAATGCAATTCTAACAATATCATACTACTTTTAGTACCTACATCAAAATCAAGCCCTTCTTTCGAGGGTATTGTTCGTGACAGTATTTCTGGAAGCAAAGGGGGTTGCGTAACCGTATGAAAAATTTCAAATCTATTTACCATGTTCAACCTTTCAAAAGGGTTCCCATAATCTACGTCTCTATCCGAGTGAACCACAACTGCTAGTTGGCGAGCCGATCAATGACTAGAGGAGTCGTCATTTTGCAATGATGTGGAATCTCCAAAATGACCGATGGGTAACAAAACAGTACCAAAGAAGCGATCTTCAGTAGACATGACCTTTATAAGTTTTAAAAATTTATCTCAAAACCCAAATTTAGTACATAACTAAAACCACCTCCAAAACACCTTCCGGAAGAGCAACTACTGATGTAATCTATGTAAGAGAAGCACCAATTTACTAAAAATTAGAACAATTACAGAAACAGACGTGAAACAATACATGTGAAAAGCATAATGTAATGGAGAAACAAAGAGTTGATCCGCGATTTTTGCTTCGTTTGCTTGCAACTGTATTGTCATTTGAAATTGGAAAAACAACTAATGGTGACTCATGTTCCCATCGTATAACAACATATACACATGATGGGATCGAACGACGGTTGAGCTGAATAAGTTGGTCCAATTAACATAAAAAATTCGTCCAATCCAAATACACCAGTAAGAGGGTGATAATGTCTAACCTTAAGTTAACAACCAAACCAAAATAACTTATTTATATTAACACGCTCTTGAAGCGAACACCATGTCGTGCACGGTCATCATTAATAACACACATAGCATAAATAATCATGTGGTTTGGAGTAAAAAATATTAAAAGATGCAAATTTAATATGAGATAACCCCATTATTCCCTATCGTAAAAAATAGTGTCTGATGAAGTACATGCATAGGCCGTTCGGTGCAGAACCCCGTCATATACACATGCATCTTAAACAAGGTCATCATCAAAATCTGCAAAATCAATATCATATCATAAGAAAACATTTTTTTTCATCCTTATACGCTACAACATTTAGTTTTCCCAATTACAAAATACAATGCTAAACCAAAATTACGATACTTTATGCAGGTACCCAAAGTTTTAATTTAGGAATCTTCTTCGATGATATTAAGCCCCTAATACTAAATCAGAGAGAAGATCACACGGTTAGGGATTCCATTTGGCCTACCAACAAACAACGATTCAGTAAACCAAAGACTAAATATGAATATGGAGACTCATGGTAGTTGAAAAGATAGACATACTTATCGAAATAAACACAAATCTAATTCTACAGACAACACAAACAAAAAGAAATGTCGCATAACACCCGCATACAACTACATATACATAATAATACTTGAGACAAGATCTGCATATCCATTCAATTAGCAGTTACCTTAATTCCCTCCCTCCATCATCAAGATAAATCTAACACCCCCATACAATGTTATGAAAGAGAAAGGGAATTTAAGGTAACAACTAATCTGGCTGAATAGTCTTCAACGTTTCAAATGTATAAAAAGATACAACCACAAACTTAGTACTAACATTGACTCTCTTTCTCTGTCATCATAAAGACTCATATACTAGAGGCACTATGATACCAGAGAAAGAGAATTCAAAGTTACGTGACCAGATGAAGTTTCTAGGATAAGCCCTGGTATCCGTGTTATGGCACATACGAGTGTCAAGATCATTATATTCCTCAATGCCAATTAACAATAGTAAATATAAGTAAGGAGTCGATCCTACAGAGAAAACGTAATAATATTTAGTTCTAGTAGAACTCATGTTTGGATTGTTTGCGATAATATTTGGACTATTGTTCCACTTTAACAATCCATCTAAATTTCCATCTTAGTTTCGATCATTGTGTTCTTTGTTACCTATTAATATTAATTTGTATCCTACATTCATTAACCAGAACCCTGTAGAATACGTTTGATACCAAGAATAATCATAGTTAAGCCAAGACACAAGTGTCTACTAATCTTAATCCTTGAGACGAGCCAACACACCAGCGTCTACCAATCTTAATAATTAAGATGAGCCAATAGATTTGTCTACAAACCCTATGTGTATTACTTCCTTCTTTAAATTGTGCCTGTAACCAGTCTAAACACAAGAAAATGGTTTTCCTATGATGATAATATGAAAAGTAATTATGAATATCTAGGTTTTCAATCCAATCAATCATACAAAGAAATGAAATGATAACCATGGAAGAAAAACATCAACATAATATGAATCAACATGAATAGAAGAATATTTACAAAACTGGAACTTCCATATAGATTTCAATAGCAAAGTGAAGAAATGTTTGGATCCTAACTCCTCATGCTAACTAATGATCTGAATTGTGGCCGAAATAATGAATGAAAGAACAAGCTTGGCAAAGGAAGAAAGGCTCCTTACATAGGGGACCAACATAACCTAATTCTACCAAGTTATTAAAATAAAAAAGTAATTGAAATACGAAATCAAATCTAACAAACTAATGCTAATAAATATTAAACAAAGTCTATATCCAAAGTGAATCGGAGATTCTGTACTTTGGTGGAGACGTGAGGCACGTCGAATATGGAGCGGGCCACGATGGTTGGAATCCGGTGAGATTCTCTTATCCTTTGTAACAACATGATCCATCACATGGGAGAATGACGAAAAAACAATGGATCCTTGGCGCAGGGAACGTGCCTCATTCTGTCAATCCTTCACTTTTGGCAACTATACTTCTACTTGATATGTGTGAAAATATTCAATTTTGTAGCTCCATCGATAGCGTGTCTCTAAACTCTTCTAAATGTGTGTACACACCCTTGAATACTTGATATTATCATTTAATCACAACTTGGATAATATAGCTCATAACTTCTCTGAGTGTGTACTAAATCTTATAAATTAAACCATCATGATTGACTTACATAAAATCCTTCCATAATTAGACCTTTACTCGTCATGAGTAAGCAAAAACTCTACTCTCCCAATGTACCACAAAAGGTCTCAAAATGTAGGAAAGAAAATGACTTCATAATCCTCAACAACTAGTCATAGTAATCCTCTAGTAAAAATGAAATATGAGATGGATGTGAATAGATAATAAGACCAAAGACAAAATCTCTTTGTTGCTCATGAGTAGCTAATCCTGATCTCTTTTAATAACTCCTCTTCTTAATTATGTCACCTATGTCAGAATAGGAAACCTATATATCATTCTTTTTTGTTTCTCTTATAACCTCACATTCCACCAGTCTATATCGGACCATGTTACTTGCTTATTGCATGAATCACCCTGAAGGGTTTTTACATCCCAAGATTTTTATTGCCTTTTTCTTTTTGTCCTTTTTTCATATTTTTATATTTTTACAAATCAAATGTAATATTTACATACTCAATAGAAAAAACTTATAACAAATAAACCTAATTATAAATAAAAAAACTGACTTAACAAAACTTCGCAAAATCTAGTGAAGAATGTACAATGATGAAATGTTTGTCCCTCATACTTAAATTCTTCATTGTCCTCAATGTAGATATTAGACATAAAAGAAATAAAAAGAGAATATAAGCAAAACATCCTGACAAAATGTGGAAGAAGCATAAACAAACCAAGAGTGAAGAGCTTTATCGAAGAAATCAGAAAATGAGAAGCTTCCTAATCCCCCCACCCTACTTAGGTAAATATTGGTCCTCAATACAACTAAAAAAGAACTATATAATAAGGTAAAAGAAAAAATATCAAGGCTCACTGAGATGGGAAATGGGTGGACTATAAAATAGACTGTTGTCTGTGAAGCTAATCCATATTGTCGTGTGTCTCTTGGTGTAGTCGTATCATAGTCTCATCAAGTGTGTTCTGGCGTGTCAACAATGCTTGAATTAGCTCATCAGTGTGTCACATCCCTGTATGTGGCCATTTATTAGTCAGTAACTGATTTACAACACTTCTATCAATACATGGAAAGGGTTGGCCTTGATACGTACCTTCTTCTTCTATACTCTCTTCATCATATGACAATTATGCCTGATAAGTCTGTGCTACAGATTTGATATAGTAGTGATAGGAACAATCTTGTATTGCACTGAGATTGGTTATAAAGTGGTTATTGCGTAGGACAAACATAGTTCAATTTTGGGGAAATGTTGATGCCATCCTTGTGGGTTAGTTTACAGTCGTTTCGAGTCTTTTTGAGACTTTCATTGCTTTTGTAGATTTTTGGTAGAGTCGCAATCTACGCCCGGGCTTTGATGATTGTAGGTACATGGAGATGAAGTCATGATTGATAACCATTGCTGTCAAGTTTTCCCATACTCACTGAGACCATTGTGCTTCATGGAGGAGTTAACATTCTTTTGCTTACTAGAGGACGAGCAAGGTCAATGCGTGGGAGAATTTGATAGGGGCAATCTCGTATGGAGCCAGAGTGGTTATTATGTGTTTTTAAGTGTGTTTTATAGGAATTTCATCGTTCAATGGAGCATACAAGACATCGGGACAAAAGACGACAAAGCTAGAGTGAAAAAGTACTGAGGAGTTGAGCTGAGTTCAAATGGATCGTTCTCCCTACTCCGATGTTCTATTGAGGTGGTTCTAGTTCGAAGCGTTAGGTCTTGAATACTATTACATTCCCTCCAAATTTGGGTGCAATCGTAGTTGTGATTCAAAAGTTATGGTGATTTTACTGAGTTGTCACATGAGGCAACAAAGAGCAAACCACAGTCACGGTTTGTAGACTGCGGTCGCGTCTGCGCCATCGATGGCAAAACGGGAAGACTTTAAAACTGCATTATATTTATGGTATTTGATTCTAGTTTTGTTTTACCTTTGTGTGAGGGGATTAGAACAGTTTTTCTAGGGTTTTTGACCATATAATCTCAGACATTCTCTCATTCTCTCATATTCTAATTTCCATTTTCTCTCTATGAACTCTTATATTATTTTCTCTTACAAGGATGATGAGGAACTAATCCTCTTGTTCACTAATTGGATTAAGTCTCTCAAATTGGGCTAGATTGTACGATTCCAAACCCTTATGTTTTTATTCAATTAGAGGTTGTTTTGATAATTCTTGTGCTTGAGCTTTGATTGATTTATGTTGATTATTATAGAGTAGCTTACTATATCTATTGATTTTATCATACTGCTAGATTAGATAATTCTATTTGAAAAGTCTTTTCTTGTTGTAGCAAGCATAATTTGCATAGACTATTTGAGAGTGCATCTTGTGTAGAATTATTAAATTCACGTCGAGTATCCAGTGATTTGTCCATGGTATTACATGAATCTATCTATTCTTGATCTTAATGCTATTGTGTTATTGAATCTTGGGATTTCCTTGGTTATAGCAACAATAAGGGTTTCTAGGACTATTTGGACCATTTCGTTTCTTAGAACAAGGATTAGGACAACCAATTGAATGTATGAACATAAGGTGTGAGGAATCTAGGATCAATTTCCTATCTGTTATGCAGAGATATGATGGGTGAATGTTTTAGTCATTACTTCTTATTGTTTGTGTTCACATACTTTTGTCACTTACAACCCCCCACTTGATAGGCGCAATCTCAATGGTGCCAAGAGTGGTTTTTAGGTGACTCTAGGTACGTTTCTGAAGCACTTAGTCGGTAAATGAAGCATATGACGCATCAGGACTAAAGGTGAAAAATTGTAGATGAAGATGCGCTAAAATGAAAAAGAAGATTGCATAGACCAAAACGGGGTCGCGGTCAACCGACCGCGGTCGCTCCACTCAGCGCTTGGACAAGTTTAATATAGATCCAACCGAAGCCGTGGTCTGGCAACCACGGTCACGCCTGCCGCGTAACTCCCAGACAGGAAAGTCTTTGTATCCGCCTCGTCATTATGGACTTGAATGAGTTTTTAAGTTACCATTTTGAGAGGGGAATAAATATTCTGGAAGTAAACAAAACCAATTTCTCCTTTATGGCTTTGAAGGTGTTTTGGTTTTACCATTTTTGGAGGGGACTAAATATAGATCTTCCTAGAATTTTAACCACAATTTCCCATATATTCCTCTAGCATATAATATCCAAATCTAATTAATTTTGTATTCTCTCCCAAGAATGAAGAACTAAATACCCCCATTTTCTACTTTAAAGTTTAAAGCTTTTGGATTCGGTTTTATGGTAAGATTCTAAACACTTGTGTTTCTATTTCAATGAAGGATTGTTTCTTGATCTCTTGAGCTTTATCTTGGATTGATTTATGTTGATTGTTCTAGAGTATCTAACTAGATCTATTGATATCTATAATATTGCTAGGAGTTTTAATTCGATTTGAAGCGTCTTTCCTTTTGGTAGCAATCTCTATTTGCATAAACTATTTGCTAGTTCTTATAGGGTAGAGATGCTGAATTCATGTCGAGTATCGACTATTTGTAAATGGTATTGCATGAACCTAATTATTTTTGAACTTTATGTGGTTATGTTATTGAATCTTAATATTTCCTTGGTTCTAGCATAATTAGGGTGTCTAGGACTATTTGGACTAGTTTCTTCTTATGAACAAAGAGTAGGACAAACAATTGAATGCTTTAGAGCACTTGTTATTAGGAATCTATGATCCACATACCAATCCGATTGTTGAGAATGGATAAATGAACTCTTTTCACTTATTTACTCTCTACTCATCATTTCATGCTTCGTTGCTTTATTACTTGCATAAATTGTTAACCAACCATACACCCCCCATTTGGTTACCCGTTAGTTGCAATATTGATACAAACTAATCCGACTCCCTTGGGATTTGACCCCTACTTACCACTATATCTTGTAGTTTGTAGTTGGGTATTTCTTTGAAAAGGAGATACGACTTTATCTTTCTATTAATTTTGGCGCCGTTGCCGGGGAGGAAAGTTTTCTGTTTGACACATTTTGTGTGATTAAACTTGGTGTGGATCTATCTTATGGTCCAAACCCATGCTACTAATACACTTCTTCTTGATTTAGAGCTAGAAGTCGAGCGAATGACTTTAAAAAGGGCGCTACTCGGGAGGCAACCCAAGAAATGAGGTATTTTCCATTTTCACCCATCTCTTAGTTGTGTTTGTTATTTCACAATAGTGACATTGTGTAGTTCAAGTGTGGGGGAGGGAATTATCTCACTCTTTGTTTTGTTTTTTGAGTCAGTTTTTGCAATTTTTGTGTCTTTTTTAATTTTTCGAGTCGGTTATCACATTTCGCCCTATTTTGATACTTTGTCAACTCTTATAATGGTACAATGACTTTGAATCATTGTCCTGTGCTTTACATGTTGATATTATAAGTGTGTTATGTTGATGATATGATTGATCAAATTAAGGACTTTATCTTGAGCGTATGAGTTATGATTAGGATGCATTAGGACCAAAACTTGAATTGCACCTTTGTCATCTCATCTCTTGTTATATCATGTTGTTCATAATTTTGTTCCATCATTTTTATTACAAGTTGCATAAAAGGAAAATAAAAGGTATTGAACTCTTAGAGAAACAAGTCGGAAGAGCATGCGATCTCCGAGGTGTGAAAGATCATTTTGGGTTTGTTACCTAAATAAATTGTTTTAAAAGAAGAAGATACATGAATAAGAAGAAAATGAGCAATAGAAAGTTATATGTGGTATTACTTGAGTTGAGTTATGATTTGTAGTGTGTTTTCGATGGTATTGGAGCTTGTGATATCCTATCATAGATTATGAAACATGTTAGGAAAAGAAATAGTCGTAAGTTGGTTCTTGCATTATTATCCTTCATATAAAACTTGGATAAAGGCATATTTGCCATATTTAAGGGATTCATTGTCATATACTTGCGTAGGACAAACACAGTTAAATTTCGGGGAAATTGTTGATGCCATCCTTGTGGGTTAGTTTAGAGTCATTTTGAGTATTTTTTATTCTTGCGTTGTTTTGTGGATTTTTAGTAGAGTCGGAATATACCCATGAGATTTGATGATTGTTGGTACATGGAGCTGAAGTGATGATTGATGACTCCTGCTGTCAAGTTTTTCCATACTCGTTGAGACCTTTGTACTTCATGGAGGACTTATCATTCTTTTGCTTACTCGAGGACGAGCAAGGTCTAAGTGTGAGAGAATTTGATAGGGGCAATCTTGTATGGTGCCGAGAGTGGTTATTATGTGGTTTGAAGTGCTTTTTGGAGACATTTCATCGTTCAATGGAGCACACGGGCATTGGGACAAAAGACGGCCAAGCTAGAGAAAAGAAGTGCGGAGGAGTTGAGATGAGTTCAAATGGATCGTTCTCCCTACTCTGATATCAGATTGAGGTGATTCTAGTTCAGGGCATTAGGTCTTGTATACTAGTACGTTCCCTCCAATGTTGGGTGCAATTGGAGTTGTGAGTCAAAAGTTATGGTGATTTTACTGAGCTGTCGCAGGAGGCAACAGAGAGCAAACCGCAATCACGGTTTATAGACCGCGGTCGCGTCTGCGCCATCAACGACAAAACATGAAGTCTTTGAAACTGCATTCTATGTATGGGATTTGATGTTAGTTTCAGTTTTACCTTTTTGGAAGGGGATTAGAACAGTTTTCTAGGTTTTTGACCATATATTCTCACACATTCTATATTCTCTCATATTCTAATTACCATTTTTTCTCTAGAAACTCTTAGATTATTTTCTCTTACAAATATTATGAGGAACTAATCATATTGTTCA
Organism: Phyllobates terribilis; assembly: GCF_046119375.1. Classification (NCBI taxonomy): domain Eukaryota; kingdom Metazoa; phylum Chordata; class Amphibia; order Anura; family Dendrobatidae; genus Phyllobates; species Phyllobates terribilis. The sequence goes on from NW_027370037.1 coordinate 29,047, forward strand.
ACTATCGGATCAAGGCTCTCAGATTGGGCTAGATTGTAAGATTCCAAACCCTTATGATTTTATTCAATTAGAAGTTGTTTTGATAATTCTTGTGCTTGAACTTTGATTGATATATGTTGATTGTTCTAGAGTAGCTAACTGGATCTATTGATGTTTATCATATTTCTAGATTAGATAATTCTATTTGAAAAGTCTTTTCTTGTGGTAGCAAGCAAAATTTGCATAGATTAGTTGCGAGTGCATCTTGTATAGAATTATCAAATTCATGTCGAGTATCCGACGATTTATCCATGATATTGCATGGATCTTGGGATTTCTTTGGTTATAGCGACAATAAGGGTTTCTAGGACTATTTGGACTAGTTGCTTTCCTAGAACAAGGATTAGGATAACCAATTGAATGTAGGAACATAAGGTGTTAGGAATCTAGGATCGATTTCCAATCTATTATGCCGAGATCTGATAGGTGAATGTTTTCGTCATTACTTCTTATTGTTTGTCTTTGCATAATGTCTTCACTTGAAACCCCCCTACACCTGATATGCGCAATCTCGATGGCGGCAAGAGTGGGTTTTGGGTGACTTTAGATGCATTTTGGAAGAACATTGTCGGTAAATGAAGCATAAGAGGCATCAGGCCTAAAGACGACAAAGTGTAGATGAAGACGCGCTAAAATGAAGAAGAAGACTGCAGAGACCAAACCACGGTCGCGGTCAACAGACCACGATCATGCTACTCAGCGCTTGGCCAAGTTCAATAGTGATCCAACTACAGTCGCGGTCCGGCAACCGCGGTTGCGCCTGCCACGTTAACTCCCAAACATGTAAGTCTTTGTAACCTCCTTGTAATTATGGCTTTGAAGGAGTTTTGGATTTACCATTTTTGGAGGGGATTAAATGTAGATCTTCCTAGGATTTTGACCATAATTTCCCATATATTCCCCTATAATCTAATATCTAAATCTAAATCTAATTCCATTTTCTAAAATTCTCTTTTTGTAATTTTGTATTCTCTCCCAATAATGAAGAACTAAAAAGCCCCATTGTTCACTTTCAAGTTTAAGGCTTTTGGATTCGGTTTTGTGGCGAGATTCTGAACGCTTGTGTTTTAATTTAATTGAGGATTGTTTCTTGATCTTTATCGTGCATTGATTTATGTTGATTGTTCTAGAGTAGCTAAATTGATCTATTGATATCTATCATATTGCTAGGATTGATAATTCGATTTGAAGTGTCTTTTCTTTTGGTAGCTATCTCTATTTGCATAAACTATTTGCAAGTGCCTATAGGGTAGAGATCTTGAATTCATGTCAAGTGTTGATGATTTTTCAATGGTATTACATGAACCTACTTATCTTTGAACTTTATGCGGTTATGTTATTGAATCTTGGAATTTCCTTGATTATAGCATAATTATGGTTTCTAGAACTATTTGGACTAGTTGCTTTTTACGAACAAAGAGTAGGAAAATCAATTGAATGTTTTAGAACAATTTTTATTAGGAATCTATGATCCACATGTCAATTCGATTACTGAGAATGGATAAGTGAACTCTTTCCACTTATTTACTCTCTACTCATCATTTCGTGTTTTGTTGCTTTGTTACTTGCATAAATTGTTAACCAACCATACAACCCCCCATTTTGTTACTCGTTAGTTGCAATATTGATATAAACTAATACGACTCCCTTGGGATTCAACCGCTACTTAGCACTATATCTTTTAGTGTGTAGTTATGTAATTCTTTGATAAAGAGATACAACTTTATCCTTCTATCAATTTTGGCGACGTTGCCGGGGAGGCAAATTTCCTGTTTGACACTTTTTGTGTGATTAACCTTGGTGTGGATCTATCTTATGGTCCACACCCGTGCTACTAATACAATTCTTATTGATTTAGAGCTAGAAGTCGAGCCAACGGATTTAAACAAAGGCGTTGCTCGGGAGGCAACCCTTAGAAATGAGGTATATTCCACTTTCACCCATCTCTTAGCTGTATTCGTTATTTCACAATAGGGACATTGTGTACTTCAAGTGCGGGAGAGGGGATTATCTCAATTTCCTTGATTTTTGAGTCAGTTTTTCAAAATTTTGAGACTTTTTGAATTTTTCCAGTCGATTATCATATTTCCCCCTATTTTGATGCTTTGTGGACTCTTATAATGGTACATTGACTTTGAATCTTTTTCCTATGCTTTACATGTTGATGTTATAAGTGTGTTATGTTGATTATATGATTGAACAAATTAAGGACTTTGTCTTGGGCGTGTGAATTATGATTAGGATGCATTAGGACCAATACTAGAATTGCACCTTTATCATCTCAACTCTTATTATATCATGTTGCTCATAATTTGATTCCATCTTTTTCATTACATGTTGCATAAATGGAAAATAAAAGGTAGTGAACTCCTAGTGAAACAAGTCGGAAGAGCATGTGGTCTTTGATGAAGACTAAAGTCGTTATGTCTATCAAAGATACCCAACTCAATTATCCACTTAGTAAAGTGGGAAGCAGGGGTCGAATCCCAAGAGAGCCAGAATGACAGTTTATTTCCAAATATGCACCCATCTAGTAACCAATTGTTTTTTTTTTGTATGATTCTAAACAAATAAGCAATTCAATAAGTACGAAAGGAAAATGATGATTGGTTTGTAAACAATTATGGGTAAAAAGCTCACTCCTCTAGTATCAGCGCATTATTCAAATGTAATGTTGATCATCGAATCCTAATAACTTAGATTCTGAATTGTTTAATCCGGTTGTCCTACTCTTTGTTCGTAATAAGCAACTAGTCCAAATAGTCCTAGAAACTCTTATTATGCAATAACCATGAAAATCCCAAGATTCAAAAGCACAACAACATGAAGATCAAAGATAAGTAGGCTTGTGCAATACCATTGGCAAATCACCGATACTCGACACAAGTTCACAATCTCTACACAATAAGCACTCGCAAATAGTCTATGCTAATCATGCTCGCTACCTAAAGACAAGACTTTTCAAATCGAATTATCTAGCCTAGAAATATGAAGGATAATAATCAACCTAGTTTGCAACCTAGATAAAATCAAGATCAATCAATGATAATATAAAGCACAAGAGATTATGAAACAATCCTGAAATTAAACTTAGAACAAAAGTGTTTGAATTCTCACAACAAACCTAGAACAATGGCTTTAACCTTAGAAGTGAACACAGAGGTCACGATCGTGATATTGGTCCAGTTCATCCTCTCTTCCTTGGTCACGATTGTGACAGAGCCTCTCGGTCGTGACATCTCAACTGCGGCTTAGTCTCGATTGTGACATCTCTGTCTCGGTCGTGACTGTCTTGTCTGAGGCTGAATCTCAGTCGTGAGCCTCCATCTCGGTCGTGACTTCTGCACCTGAGACGAACTTGCAAGCGTTGAGGCAGCTCGGCTTCGCCTCTAAGCTTCTCATGGGGTGTAGGCATGGAATACTTCATCTAGCTCCATCCCGAATGCACTAAAAGTGAGCACAAGCGGGATGTCCATAATAAAACCACTAAAAACGCTTACAAGCACTCTGCTAATCCGTAAATGAACTCCAAACCGGATTCCAGGCATACCACTCGTTAAGCACCTAAACACCACTAAACCTAGTCTAATAGTCGCTAGTTAGCACCATATAACAAGCTCCGATCAAACTTCCCCACACTTAGACCTTGCTCGTCCTCGAGTAAGGAAAATAAAACTCACTCCTCCTATAAGCACAAATGTCTGCAGTAAGTGTAGGGAGAGTCTGCTAGCGACAATACTCCGAACACCTAGTGTAAACGAGCACTATCCTAACTCCAATCTATCTCCTTATCTCTCCGAGATGACCTACCCAAATCCCTCCTTATGTCTCCACTTCTTATGTCACCACTCCACGATAATTACCAAACCGAACCAAGTGATGTGCAATAAGCACAAGTGGACTCCTAATATCCTCTAAGGGTAAGGGAATATGCATAATAATGAAGATAAAAATTGAGTCACCCACTCGCTTACACACTTATTATACCTCCTCTTCAATTAATGTCCTAAACCACTAATCAATATCATCAAACCATACATCACAACCACCAATCCTAATCAAGAAATCCGCGTAGCACAACCACAAAAATATGCATCAAACTCTATGAAATAGAAATCTAATCCTAGAATCCAATACAACCGCCAATAATGTGTAACAAATCTCATGAAATAGCAAAAGGTGAGCATGCGAAGTATGGATGTCAATAAGCTTAAAATAGAAGAATAAAAGACCAATTTCTAACTTCTTATCCCTCTTTGGTTAATCCTAAAACCCAAGACAATCCTTCAACTCCCTTCTTATGTCTCCAACGCCAATAAATAATGCAATCAATCTAACCAAGTGGTCGAATAATCACAAATCATGTAATCTAGGCGCCCTTTCGGGTTTTCACCAAAATTATCTAAAGTGGTAGGAACTATTTTTCTTTTTCAGGCACCCACCTTTTCCTTTTTTTTCCATTTTTACTTGCCTGGTTCTTTCGTTCTTTTTATTTATTTATATATATTTTTTATTGGAGCCCCCCTTTTCGATCCATTCACTTCTTACTCCCTCGTTTTTTTCTGATATTTTTTTTAGGAAACTAAAAGTTCAAAGAAATATCCTGATACAGACTCGATAGACTGAAAACAATAGAACATCAACAAAAGTACTCGAAACAACAAAAACATCAGCAAAAATGTCATCGGAAGAAATCAACTCCTCTCCCCACACTTGAACCGCACATTGTCCTCAATGCAGCAAAAGAGGACGCAATATAAAAAAGGGAAGAGGAAGAAGACAGGTGGAATGTTGGGGTGTTGTCTCGGTCGTGAGGGTCCTGGGGGTATTATGGTCGGCTGTGTCATGACCGTGACACAGTGTCACGATCCGTGACACGGGTGGCTGAGGAAGGTGAACGTCGTTTTTACTCCTCTGATGGCTTCCTGATGCTGGTTCCACGATTTTTCCTCTAAAAGAAAACCAAATAGGGGGAGAAAAGTCAGAAGTACTCCCCCGGGTTGCCTCTCGATCAGCATCGTAGTTATCGTCGTGGCTCGACGCAGTCTAGCTTCTCAATTGACCGTCCCGGGCTCCTCAAGAGCCATCTCTTCAATTACCTCGTTGGAGAAACCTTCATGATAAGGTTTTAACCTTTGACCGTTCACTTTGAAAATGTTATGGTTTCCCTTGTCGAAGAGCTCCACCGCCCCATGAGGAAAGATGTGGGCTATCACATAAGTCCCGCTCCATCTAGACCGCAGCTTCCCTTGGAAGAGTTGAAGGCGCGAATTATAGAGTAAGACCTTGTCCCCCACATTGAAAGCCTTACACAGTATGTGCTTGTCATGCCACGCTTTGGTCTTCTCTTTGTATACCGTCGCAATCTCGTACGCTTCTCGGCGTATCTCTTCCAGCTCATGCAGCTGCAGTTTCCGGTACTCACCGACTTCATTAATCTCCATATTACACTTCTGAACCGCCCACCATGCTTTGTGCTCGAGCTCCATTGGCAGATGACATCCCTTTCCGAACACTAGACGGTATGGGGATATCCCGATGGGCATTTTTTATCCGGTGCGGTACGCCCATAATGCATCATCGAGGCGGAGACTCCAATATTTCCTATTCAGAGTGACTGTCTTTTCCAGCACACCCTTGATTTGCCGATTGGAAACCTCTGCTTGACCATTTCTCTGCGGGTGGTATGCTGTAGAGATTCGCTGAGTTACCCCATACTTCTTTAGTAGAGCGCTGACCGTCTTATTACAGAAGTGGGTACCCTGATCACTGATAAGGGCCCTGTGAATTCCAAATCTAGCAAAAATATTCTCCTTAAGGAAACCTGCAACTACTTTCGAATCATGAGTTCTAGTGGCTTTTGCTTCTACCCATTTGGAAACATAGTCCACCGCAAGCAATATATATAGATTCCCAAAAAGAGTTAGCAAAGGTCCCATAAAGTCTATGCCCCAAACATCAAAGATCTCATAAATGAGGTGTTGAAGAAGGAGGTGGCTTTTGATCTCACCGATGAGTGCAAGCTTGAATTCAATACTTTAAAATCACACCTTACTGCTGCTACTATCATCAAAGTGTCGGATTGGTCTCTCCCATTCGAGATCATGTGTGATGCTAGTGACTATGTCGTAGGAGCCGTTCTTGGCCAGAAGGTTGGGCGAGAAATACATGTTATCTACTACGCCTCAATGACTCTGAACCATGCCCAGAAGAACTACTCCACCATCGAGAAAGAGTTTCTAGTTGTAGTCTACGCCTTGGACAAATTCAGACAATACTTACTTGGCGTTAAGGTGATCATCCACACCGATCACGCAGCTATTCGTTACCTCATGACGAAGAAGGTGTCAAAGCCTAGACTCATCCGGTGGGTTTTATTGTTGAGTGAGTTCGATGTGGAGATTCGGGACAAAAATGGGTCTGAGAACTCCATGGCAGACCATCTCAGCTGCATTGTTCATGATGGTGGCGAAGAGGCAAGACCGAGGCTGGGCTACTTTCCGGACGTTTTCTTGTGCCGAATTGAAATTTCTTATGCCCATGAATTGTACGTGTCACGACCGAGATACCCCCTCACGACCGAGATGGCGGCCTCTGAGATGATACAAAAAATCTACTAAAATGTGAAGCCTAAAAATCAAATCTTCAAGCATTGGTTCAAAGCGATAAATATTCATCGAATATCAAGTCATGTACACTAAACTATATTTAGAAATTTAGATTCAATAAATTTATAGATGAGACTTAATGTTATAGACAATCTCATTTAGGGTTGTTTTAGCTGTCGCTCACACATGAGTAAAATTTCTATGATTTTTATCTAATACTATATGAGAGATGTACATATAGAGTGATTTTAATCATGCAAAAGATATAAAAAGTGAATAAATTGGGATTTCAAATATGTGTTAGTGTCTCGTCATAGTTCAACGTTAGGATCGTACATGGATCGTAAAATCGTAAGATCCTACTAATATTATGAGATCCAATAAGATCCAAAGTTAGATTTTAACATCAATAGATTTTAATGATAGATCCGGATCAAAGATCATTGTTGGATCGTAAAATCGTAAGATTTTCAGACCTGGATCTAGATTTTTATAACCATGAAACCTGCATGGCCTAGAAAAGAACAAACTTCGCGCACATTAGTAGGATAAGGTAAAGACTGAATTACATCAATCTTTGCCTTATCGACCTCAATCCCCTTAGAGGATACAATATGACCCAACACAATGCCATGATTGACCATAAAATGACACTTTTCAGAATTCAAGACCAAGTTGGTTTTGACACATCTTTGTAGCACAAGTGTCATGTTATGCAAACACGCATCAAACGAATCGCCATGAACTGTGAAATCATCCCTGAACACTTCAATAAAATTCTCAATGTACTCGGAGAAGATGCTCACCATACATCATTGGAATGTACCCGGGTGCGTTGCATAGTCCAAACGGCATTCTGCAGTATGCAAAGGTGCCGAAAGGACATGTGAAGGTGGTCTTCTCCTGGTCTTCTGGAGCTATGGCCACCTGGGAAGTAGCCCGAGTATCCATCGAGAAAGCAATAATATGCGCGACCTGCAAGACGTTCTAGCATTTGGTCAATAAAAGGGAGAGGGAAGTGATCCTTACGGGTTACTGCGTTCAGCTTGCGGTAGTCGATGCAGACACGCCATCCATTCTGTGTTCTTTGCGGCACCATCTCACCAGCCTCATTATCCACTACAGTGATCCCTCCCTTCTTCTTAACGACCTAAGTCGGGCTGACCCACCGACTTTCAGAAATTGGATAAATCATGTCAGCGGACAACAACTTCAGCACCTCTTACTTCATCACCTCCATCATGGGAGGATTTAATCGTTGATGAGGTTGTCGGCTTGGTTTAGCTCCTTCATCAAGTAAAATTCTATGCATGCAGGTGGAGGGGCTTATCCCCTTGATGTCAGCAATTGTCCACCCCAATGCTGTGATGTTGCTCTTCAAGACCTGCATCAACTTCTCTTCCTGTTCCTTTGCAAGAGCACTTGAGACGATGACTGGCAAATTGTTTCCTTGGCCGAGGAACACATACTTTAGGTGTGAAGGTAGCTCTTGTAGCTCAATGGTAGGTGCCTGCACAATAGAAGGGAGCGGTTTCTCACTCGAAAATGTAAGTAATGCGGGCCCACCGGCCAAAAGGGTACCTGGAGCATAAAACTGAGCCATGACCTCATGCACATCAGGGTATAATATCATATCATGCTCTTTAGAGCTCACTATGCTATTTTCTATGATAGGTTTAAGTGAATCAATCCCACACACATCAAAAATTTCCTGCACAATAGGGTCAATCACATCAATAGAGAAAACAGAGTTATCATTAGTAGGATGTTTCATAGACTCATATATGTTAAAGCTAACTATATGTCCGTCAAACTCAAGTGTCAGCGACCCACTTGCTAGATCTATTTTAGTATTACCTGAATTCATGAAGGGCCTACCCTGAAGGATAGGCGCATCTTGCTTGCCATGATCCATATCTAGCACACAAAAGTCAGCTGGAAATATCAAGTTATCAACCATTACCAACACATCTCCGACTATCCCTTTCGGGTAAACCGTTGACCTGTCAACAAGCTGAATCACAATCCCTGTTTCAGTCAAGGATCCTAGCCCTAGCAGCTTATATAATGATTAAGGCATGACATTAATAGAAGCACCCAGATCTAGCATGGCCTTATCAATCCTCTTCGCACCAATAATACAGGGAATACTAACCATGCCTGGGTCTGTGAACTTCTTTGCTATCTTCTGCTGGATGGCTGCAGAAACTCTCTCGCTGACCTACACCTTGTTTTTCCCCTTTAGCTTCTGGTTCCTCTTGATGGTGCAGAGCTCCTTCAAGAACTTAGCATAACAAGGAATACTTTTAACGAGGTTAAGCAAAGGGATGTGTACCTCACACTTACTGAAGGTTTTGAAAAGTTCCTTGTCATTCGCAGGTCTGCGTTTGTCCTTCAAGGCTTCTGGAAATAGTGCAGGTGGTTTCTCATAGTACAACAGAGGGAAGTTGTGCCTCACACAGTTTTCTTGCCTCATCTTGAAGTCAGATCTGTCCTCATAGACGTCGTCAGCACATACTGGGGTGGAATCACGGTCGTGACCACTAGGTCTCGGTCGTGACATTGAACACTCAGGCTAGTCATGTGTAGAAGGAGGTTGTGAAAATTGGTCACGGTCGTGATCAGTTACTCTGGGGCTTAGTCTCGATCGTGACATAGTGTCACGGTCGTGACCCTCTTCGTCAACTTTTTTGGAAACCAGATTACCGCCTTCTCGGTCGTGATCCCCTTGTCTCGATCTTGATGTTTCCTCTGGGCAAAGTATCAATCGTGACACCCTTATCTCGGTCGTGACAACTGCTCAACTTCCTCTCGCAGCATCTCTTCTTCCAACTTTTCTTCGAGTTTTCGTCCACTTCTCAAGTGCATAGTGCTAACGTTCTCTCTCGGATTCCTTTCGGTTTGAGAGGGAAGATTCCTTGAGTTTTGCTGCTTGAGGTTAGAGACAGCTTCGACCAATTGCCCAACTTGTTT